>NC_142489.1:71292764-71592764 GCF_049115385.1 Moschus berezovskii
TTACTCAAGAAACTCTAATTTTTCTTTAATTTCTGCCATATGAGTGGTGTCACCTGTATATCTGAGGTTATTGATATTTGAGGTTATTGATAATTCTCCCAGCAATCTTGATTCCAGCTGTGCTTCTTTCAGCCCAGCGCTTCTCATGATGTACTCTGCAAATAAGTTAAATAAGCAGGGTGACAGTACAGCCTTGATATGCTCATTTTCCTATTTGGAACCAGGATGTTGTTCAATATCCAGTACTAACTATTCATTCCTGACTTGCATACAAGTTTCTCAAGAGGCAAGTCTGGTGGTCAGATGTTTCGATCTCTTTCAGAATTGTCCATAGTTCTTTGAGATCCACACAGCCAAAGATTTTTGCATGGTGATTAAAGCAGAAATAGATGTTTTTCTGGAACTCTCTTCCTTTTTCGATGATCTAGCAGATGTTGGCTGTTTGATCTCTGGTTCCTCTATCTTTTCTAAAACCACCTTGAACTTTTGGAATTTCACGGTTCACCCATTTTTTAATCCTGGCGTGGAAAATATTGAGCATTATTTACTAGCAAGTGTGTGAGATGACTGCAATTGTGCGGTAGGTTTGAGCATCTTTGGCATTGACTTTCTTTGGGATTGTAATGAAATCTGACCTTTTCCAGTCCTGTGGTCTCTGCTGAGTTTTCCACGTTTGCTGACATATTGAGTGCAACACTTTCACAGCATCATCTTTTAGGATTTGAAATACCTCAACTGAAATTCTGTCACTTTCACGGGCTTTGTTCACAGTGATATTTCCTAAGGCCCACTTGTCTTCCCATTCCAGAATGTCTGGCCCTAGGGAATGGTAAGTGATCACAGTATCGTGATTATATAGGTGGTAAAAAATCTTTTTTGTATACTTCTTCTGAGTATTTGTTGCACCTCTTCTTAATATCTTCTGCTTCATTAGGTCCATACCATTTCTTTTCTTTATTGAGCCATTCTTTGCATGAAATATTCCCTTGGTATCTCAAATTTTCTTGAGGGGATCTAGTCTTTCCCATTCTATTGTTCCCATCTATTTCTTTGTGTTGATCACTCAGGAAGGCTTTCTTAACTCTCCTTGTTATTCTTTGCAACTGTCCATCCAAAGGGATAAATCTTTCTTTTTCTGCTTTGCTTTTAGCTTCACTTTTTTTCACAGATCTTTGTAAGGTCTTCTCAGAGAGCCGTTTTTCTTTTTTGCTTTTCATTTTATTGAGGATCGTCTTGGTTCCTGTCTCCTGCACCATGTCACAAACCTCCGTCCATAGTTCATATGTTGTGCACAACATGCTAAATGCCAGGCTTTAAGAAGCACAAGCATGAATAAAGACTGCTTTGCGAAATATCAACAGCCTCAAATACTGATGAAATCACTCTTATGGCAGAAGATGATGTAGCTATAAAGAACCTCTTGATGACAATGAAAGAGGAGAGTGAAAATTTTGAGTTAAAACTCAACATTCAGAAAACTAATATCATGACATATGGTCCCATCCATGCTTAAAATATGGATGGAGAAACAATGGAAATACTGATAGACTTTATTTCGGGGGGCTCCGAAATAATTGCAGATTGTGACTGCAGCCGTAAAATGAAAAGGCACTTGGTACTTGTATTAATAGCTATGAAGTACCTAGACAGCATATTGAAAAGCAGAGAGATTGCTTTGCCAGCGAAGGTCCACCTGGTCAAAGCGATGGTTTCTCCTGCAGTAATTTACGGATGTGAGATTTAGACTGTAAAGACAGCTGAGCATGGAAGAATTGATGCCTTTAAAATGTGGCATTGGTGAAGAACCTTGAGAGTCTCTTGGACGTCAAGGAAGCTAAAGGAAATCAGGCCTGAATATACATTGGAAGCACAGATGCTGACACACATATTCGAATATTCCCGACCCCTGATGCAAAGAACTGACTCATTGGAAAAAACCCTGATGCTAGGAAATATTGAAGGCAATAAGAGAAGAGGACGACAGAGGATGAGATGGTTAGATGACATCACCGACACAACAGACATAAGTTTGAGTAATCTCTGGGAGTTGGTGATTGACAGGGAAACATGACAAGCTGCAGTTCATGGGGTAGCAAGAGTAATCTCTGGGAGTTGATGATGGACAGGGAAGCACGACAAGATGCAGTTCATGGGGTAGCAAAAGTTGAACACTACTGAGAGACTGGACTGAATTGAACTCAAATGGAGAATTGCCTACATTTTTTGCGTGCAAATATGGCGATGCTTGTTTTACTCCATGATATATTGCATTTTTTTTCTTCATTTCTTGGGGGCTCCAAAATCACTGCAGATGCTGATTGCAGCCATGAAATTAAAAGACGCTTGCTCCTTGGAAGGAAAGTTATGACCAACCTTGATAGAATATTAAAAAGCAGAGACATTACTTTGCCAACCAAGGTCCGTCTAGTCAACGCTATGGTTTTTCCCGTGGTCATGTATGGATGTGAGAGTTGGAATGTGAAGAAGGCTGATCGCCGAAGAATCGATGCTTTTGAACTGTGGTGTGGGAGAAGACTCTTGAGAGTCCCTTGGACTGCAAGGAGATCCAACCATTCCATTCTAAAGGAGATCAATCCTGGATGTTCATTGGAGGGACTGATGCTAAAGCTGAAACTGCAATACTTTGGCCACCTCATGGGACTGGTTGACTAACTGGAAAAGACTCTGATGCTGGGAAAGGTTGGGGGCGGGAGGAGAAGGGGACGACCGAGAATGATATGGCTGAATGGAATCACCGACTCTGTGGACATGGGTTTGAGTGTACTACAGGAGTTGATGATGGACAGGGAGGCCTGGCGTGCTGTGATTCATGGGGTCGCGGCGAGTCGGACACGACTGAGCGACTGAACTGAACTGAACTGAACTGAAGAAAATCTGGAATCAGTTTTTTTTTTTTTTTTTTTAATGTGAAATGTGGACTTGTATACACCTCATACATGAATCCTCGTGGTGGTTGTCTAACATCAAATGGAAAGTTCTGGATATTTCACATATGAAAATCTTATCACTGCTTTTAAAGTCATGGAAAACCAGTATGAAATTGGAACTATCTCTATTGCACAAGTGAAAATATGGTCACCACTGTTTCTTCATGAAGTAAAGAGTTTGTTGTATTTCTGAAAACATATACCAAAACAAAGAATTGATTCCATGAAGTGGGAAATGACTTGTATTTACTGTATTAAAACCTGGGGGGAAGTCTCCATCATGGAATTTGGACTTCTCTACACTTCATATTTGAGTTCAGAATGGATATTTTCCTATAAGAAATATGGAAATCTCTATATTTTACATAAGGCACTGGTTCTTCAGCTGCAGAAACACCCATGTTCCCTATTTGCCTATGTTTCCGTGTGCCTTGCACATTTGTGTGTGTAGCCACGTAGGCTTGTTTCCAATGTTTGTGTGTTTTTCTCTGTGGATGTGCATCCAATCACAACTGACAGAGAGGTGAAAGTTACAGACCACGAGATATGGAACAAACAGAAGGAGGCACCAGGCATCCACAGACTGGGAGAGACTGGTCTATGCATCTCTGAGATATGGAATGAGAAAAGGATGACCAGTGACAACTCAGGACTGTGAATTCACAAATCTGGGTTTACATCAAGAGACATGAAGAAGCTCACACTTTCTGCTGTGGTGATGTGTGTTTGTACCAACAAGAGGATGTGGAACGATTAAAGATCCATCCAGTATAACTCCAGTGGTGGGGGGCTTTTAAAACATAGCCTGTGGACCCCTCAGTCTGTGGGAAGTAAGCTGGCCTGTGGAAACGGTGGACATGGTTATAACTGGAAATAAGAGTGTGAAGAGGTGAAGGTGCTTCAGGAAAGAGTAGAAACTGAAAGGAGGAGGAATAGAAAGAAAACCTGTTGCACTGGAGAATTTTTCCAAATTAGGGGAAGGCCCTGGGATAGTGCTGCCTCGGATCAGCCAATCAGGTAACACACTCTCTCTTTACGAGTGACCAACAATAGCGTCATGTGAGACAAATGACATGAAAAGGTAGGATCCTTCATGGTGAAACCGCACACATCCTAGAAAATACAGGGTGACCTTGGCTCTGTCCAGGCACTTCGAGCCTATCTGACAGCTCAGAATGGTGAAAAAATTTCAGATGTGGGATGGGGGCATTTCTCCCTTTGGCAGTGTGTGCCTGTAAGGGAGTGAAGATGGGAAAGTAGAAGGGTGTGAACCCAACTTTTCCTGTGCGAACTCCAAAATTACAGCTTGTTTCTGAAGGACCATTGACACAAGAATGTTGGGTCCCACCAAAAAGAGCAACAACAACAACAGATGTCCAAGGGCAAAGGGAAAGCCCCAAGAAAACAGTAGCAGTGGTGAATTTGCATTTAGAATCAATAAATACCAGCGATGCCTCAAGTGCTCAGTAAAATATTTTGTGCACCTATACCCAGAGATCACACAGAGACAGAGTCAGAACTGCATTGAAGTGATTGAGTGTATCCTGCAGAGGCATGGGTCAACAATGGCTGACAGGGAAGAGAGGCTCCAGCTGCTACAGACCTGGGTCATGCAGTTTGTAACATAAGCTCTCTCACCGAAGGTCACCTTACAACCTAACATAAAGCCGCCTAGCACACAATCCACAAGTTGCAGGAAATTATTCCAAAGAAAGTTTTATACATTTAAGGAAGCTCTAGACTCCTACAGTTTTCTTAACCCTGGGATCTGGCAAAGGGACTGAGAACCCTAGGGAATTTGACTCTGGAGGCCAGTGGGATTTGATTATACAACTTCCACAGGAGTGAAACAGACTGTTGGAGGGCACACTCAAAACCTTGTGTGCATGAGGAGTCAAGAATAAGGAGCAGTGTCCCCAAAAGAGACTGAGCCAGACTTGCTTGTGAGTGTCAATGAGTCTCCGGCAAAAAGTGGGATGCAGAGGTGTCTCAGGCCCTGAATACAGAGTGCTTGATCAAATGCTTTTGAAGGAGGTCCCAATGACTTTCGTTTCCCATATGATAGTTTGGGCTCAGTTCAGACAACGAAGCCTGAACACAGCCACACCCATCAATAGTATATTGGATTAAAGATTCACTGAATATGGCCCCATATATCAGAGCCGGACCGAGGCTCACTCACAGTTTCTCCCATCAGGAAGTTTACATAAGAATCTTATCTTTATCCATCACAGGGCAGAGAGAATGAAAAGCACAATCACAGAAAACTAAGCAAACTGTTCAAATGGATCACAGTCTTGTCTACCTCAATGAAGCTATGAGACCTGCTGTGTAGGGCCACGCATGATAGATTGGACATAGTGGAGAATTCTGGCAAAATGTGGTCAACTGGAGAAGGGAATGGAAAACCACTTAAATATGCTTGCTTTGAAAATCCCATGAACGATATGAAAAGCCAAAAAGATAGGACATTGAAAGATGAACTCTCCAGGTTGGTAAGTGTCCTTTATACTTCTGGAACTCAGTGAGGAAGTAACTCCAGAGAAAATGAAGAGATGGAGCCAAAGGAGAAACAACAGCGAGGTGTGGACGTGAGTGGTGTAAAAGTAAAGTTTGATGCTGTAAAGAATGATATTTCATAGGAACCTAGAATGTGAGGACCATGATGAAGGTAAAATTTACGTGGTCAAACAGGAGATTACAAGTGTGACGATCAAAGATTCAGCAATCAGTGAGTTAAAACTGAATGGAATGGACAAATTTAATTCAGATAACCATTTTATCTTCTAAAGTGGATAAGAATCCCTAGAGAAGAAATAGAAGAAGCTGCCCTCATCAATAAAAACAGTGTGAATTTCAGTACTTGATTGCAATATAAAAATGAAACATCTCTGCTTGTTTTCAAGGCTAACCATTCAGTTGCACTGTAATCCAAGTCTGCGTCATGACCAGTAATGCTAAAGTGGAAATTGAGCTGCAGGCCAGGGTGAAGCTGAGGTTGAGTGGGTCTGGGATTACCAGTAGGACATTCTAGGACGTACACACAAAGAACAAGATGCTATTTTCATCATATGGGACTGGAATGTAAAAGTAGGAAATTGAGAACTCCCTAAAGGAACAGACATGTTTGGTCTTCGGGTACAAAATAAACCAGGGCAAAATCTCTCACAGTTTTCCAAGACAAGTTACTGTCATTGGATACACCCTCTTCCAACAACACGAGATGTGACTCCAGACATGCACATCATCAGCTGATCAATACCAAAATCAAACTGATAATATACTATGGAGCTGAGGCTAGAGAGTCTCTTTCAGTTCAGATCAGTTCAGTTCAGTCGCTGAGTCATGTCCAAGTCTTTGTGACCCCATGAACCGCAGCACAACAGGCCTCCCTGTCAATCACCAACTCCTAGAGTTACTCAAATTCATGTCCATTGAGTGGGTGAGGCCATCCAAACCTCTCATTCTCTATCGTCCCCTTCTCCTCCTGCCCCCAATCCCTCCCAGCTCAGGGTTTTGTCTATTGAGTCAACTCTTCGCATGAGGTGACGAAAGTATTAGATTTTCAGCTTTAGCATCAGTCTTTTCAAAGATCCCCTAACACTGATCTCCTTTAGAATCAGTCCTTTAGGACTGGTTGGATTTCCTTGCAGTCCAAGGGACTCTCAAGAGTCTCTCCAAAACCACAGTTCAAAAGCATCATTTTTTTGGCACTCAACATTCTTCACCATCTAACTCTCACATCCATACATGACCACTGGAAAAACAATAGACTTGACTAGATGGACCTTTGTTGGCAAAGTGATGTCTTTCCTTTTTAATATAATATCTAGGTTAGTCATCACTTTCCTTCTGAGAAGTAAACGACTTTTACTTACATGTCCACAATCACCATCTTCAGAGACTTCGGAGCCCCCCCCCCCCAAAAAAAAAAAAAGCCTGACACTGTTTCCACTGTTTCCCCATCTATTTACATGAAGTGATGGGACCAGATGCAATGATCTTAGTTTTCTGAAAGTTGAGCTCTAAGCTCCTCCTCTTTCACTTTCATCAAGAGACTTTTCAATTCCTCTTCACCCTCTGCCATTTGGGTAGTGTCATCTGCATACCTCAGGTTATTGAAATTATTCCCGGCATTCTTGATTCCAGCTTCTTCCAGCCCAGCGTTTCTCATGGTGTACTCTGCATAGAAGTTAAATAACAGGTGACAATATACAGCCTTGAAATACTCCTTTCCCTATTTGGAATTAGTCTGTTGTTTCATGTCCGGTTTTAACTATTGATTCCTGATCTGCATATAGGTTTCTCAAGAGGTAGGTCAGGTGACCTGGTATCCCCATCTCTTTCAAAATTTTCCACAATTTATTGTGATCCAAACAGACAAAGGTTTTGGCATAGTCAATAAAGCAGAAATAGCTGTGTTTTCTGGAACTCTCGTGCTTTTTTGCTGATTGAGAGGATGTTGGCAATGTAATCTCTGGTTCCTCTCCCTTTTCTCAAAGCAGCTTGAACATCTGGAAGTTCACAGTTCATGTATTGCTCAAGTCTCTATACAGTCAGCCAAAACAATACTGGGAGTTGAGTGTGGCTCAGATCAACCACGCATATTGAAAAAATTTGTACTTACATTGAAGAAAGTAGGGAAAACCCCTTGATCATTCAGGTATAACCTAAATAAAATATCTTTTGAGTGAAATCGCAAATGTCAAATTGATTCCAGGAATTAGATCTGAAAGAGAACTTTGTACAGAAGTTTGTGATATTGTACAAAATGAAGCAATGAAGAATATTCCCAACAGAAAGTAATGCAGAAGGCAAAATGGTTACCTGAAGAAGCCTTAAAAACAGCTGGGGAAAAGGAAACAAAGAGAAAGAGAGAAGTGGAAGGGAAAAAAGAACAGGAAATTTACACCCATATGAATGCAGAGTTTTGAAGCATAGCTATGGCTTATAAGAAAATCGTCCTCATTGATCTATGCCCAGGAATAGAGGAAAACAATAAAATAAGAAAGACTACAGTTCTCCTCAAGAAAATTAAATATACCAGGGGAACATTTTATGCAATGAAGGGCACAATAAAGACACACATATTAGGGAATAAAGAGAAGCAGAAATATTAGAAGAGGTGGCAAAAACACAAAGAAAATGGTGAACCCTGAAGAGCACGATGATATCATCAGTCACCTAGACCCAGATATCCTAGAATGCATAGTCAAGAAGGCTTTAGGAAACATTAGTGAGAACAAACATGGTGGAGGTGATGGCTATCCAGTTGAGATATTTCAAATCCTAAAATATGATGCTTGAAAGTGCTGCACTCAATATGAAGGCAAGTTTGGAGAACTCAGCAGTGGCTACAAGACTGAAAATGCTCACTTTTCATCGCATTCCCAAAGAAAGACAATGTCAGATTCTTTGAACTAACACACGATTGCATTCATCTCACATAAAGCAAAAAGTAATGCACGGAATTCCCCAGGAAGTTTTCAACAGTATGCAAAGGAAGAATTTCCAGAGGTTCAAGCTGCATTTTGAAAAGGCAGAGCAACCAGAGATTAAATTGCACAAACCCGTTGTATGCTGAAAAAAGCAAACAAGTTCAAGAAACACATCCACTGCTTTATTGACTATGTCAAAACCTTCGGCTTGTGGAACACAAAAAGTGTGGAAATTTCTTCAAGAGATGGGAATACCATACCACCTGACATGCCTCCTGAGAAATTTCTTTGCAGATAATGAAACAACAGTTATCATGGATGGGGAACAATGGGCTGGTTCCAAGTTGGGCAAACTAGCAACTCCAGGCTATATATTGTCACCATATTTACTTATGTAGACTGTGTCATGTGAAATGCCAAGCTGGATGAAGCACAAGCGGGGATCCCATTTTTCAGGAGATATAGAAACAAACACAAATATAGGATGACACCACCATAACGGCAGAAAGTGAAGAGAAACTAAGAAATCTCTTAATTAAAGTGAAATTGGAGAGTGAAAATTTTGGTTTCAACCTGAACATTCAATGACTGAAGTTCATGGCATCTGGTCCCAACTCTTCATGGCAAAGAGACGGGGAAACTGTGGAAACCATGACAGGCTTTGCATTCTTGGACTTCAAAATCACTGTAGATGGTGACTGTGGCCATAAAAGCTAGACAAATATAGACAGCATTTTAAAAAGCAGAGACATCATGTCCATCTAGTCAAAGCTATGGTTTTTCCAGTAGTCACATATGGATGTGAGATTTGGACCTTAAACCTGACTACCGAAGAACTGATATGGTGATCGATCGTATTGGAAAAGACGATTGAGATTTGCACTGCATGTAGAAGGAAAGAGTGAATCCTAAAAGAACTTGGTAATGAGTATTCGGAGAAATGCTGAAGCTGAATCTTCAGTATTTTGGCCACTTGACGTGAAGAAAGACACTGTAAAACACTCTGATACTGGGAAAGACTGACAACAGAAGGAGAATTGGATGACAGAAATTGAGAAGTTTGGATGGCATCCTCATTTTCCAAATAACAGCAAGAGAGATATTGCATCACCACTTGATAGAGATGTATTTGATTGAGCAAGCTCTGGGAGTTTTAGATGAACAGGTAAGACTGGCATGCTTCAGTTGATGGGGTCATAAAGTGTAGGGTGAATGAGGGACAGAAATAACTTGAACTGAATGGTGGTGGGCTGTTTACATCAAGGGATCCTAGGACAGTGATGTTCCTGAGAGCAGTTCAGAGCCTTCAGCTTTTCAGTCTTAGGGAGAACGGAATAAATGTCATCACAAAAATGTCCCGCTTCTTTAGCCAAAAATTCTGACATAAATTCCTCTCTTTCTCTGGGATCTCATCCTTGGCTGTGGATGGCAGAGAGGCAAAATGTCTCTCTGCACTTGAGGGATGGTTCTGAAACTCTCACTGGAGGACAATCTCTGACTTTTTTGTGGTAATCCTGAGTGAAATGTGCACCATGAGACTCTCTATCACAGCCTTATGAGGGCAAGAGAAAGAGAACCTTGGCATTTAGCAAGTTAGGGAGGCCTGGCCTGGAATCATGCTCTCTTGGAACATTTGGGAGAGGAATGCCACTTTCTGAACAATAAAGCCATGAGTTGTGGGCCCAGGGCAGGCAAGCTCTCCAGGGTGTGATCTGTGTGGGGGTTCTGTGCATGTGTGTGTAGAAGTAAACTGTGGTGTTGACAAAAAAGGAAGCCACCTGACCTTTTGGACTTCACGTTCAGTGACTTGTTTCAGCAGAGGTGCTTTGGATCCATATGTACCTTCTTGATGATATTGCTTCAGACACAGTCCTGTCACATTCTCTTTGGCATTTTGGAGGCCTCGATTTGGACTTTCCCTGCTACAGGGAGACAACCATAGGGAGAGGGGGAAGTGAAAACCTCTCCAAACAGACTATTACACAATTAGGAGGCACAGGTGCACCTCTCTCAGAAGGTCTTGGGCCTGAGTGGGTACTGAGCCTGCCATAAGAGCATGGCATTGACAAACAATGATTTTGAGAGAGCTTGTTGAAATGGGGTGCTCAAAGTCAGTGCTGTCCAAAGCTCCATGCTATTTCTGGTTTGGTTGCTTTAATGAAAGTGCATGGAATGAAATCATGCCAATGTGACTGGCACTGTGAATCAGTCAGTGTGATGGAGGAATACAGACTAGTACCACTCATTCAGTTGTCCACCATGAATGGACACACAACAAAAGAGCCCACACAACACTATGAATGTCAGTCCTCCTCATGAGCATATCCCAACACTTTGTAACCTTCCAGAATAAACAATATCGATAGAAGAGGACACTAACTTGATTAACAAGTAAATGGAAGAAAACCACCAGAGAAAATGAGAGGTGCTTATCCAAGTCCATTATCCTGAATAAGCAAAGGTATGGTTCTGCATCTGTGAAAATTTCCATTTAATATTGGGTGTATCTGTGTCTCTGTGCAATCACTGTTCCAACACTGCATGAAAACTGTCAGAACTGGCCTGGCTGGCAGATTGAAGCCAGGCAATCAAGCCCGAGGATATCAGAGTGGCAGGAAGAGAGCACTCAGGGCCATTCAAGGAGATGCAAAGCAGCCAAAAAACAGAATGGTCCAGATTACAAAGCAAAGTGATGGGGTATGCAGAACCCCTACAAAGAGCTTTCTGTCTTTCTCAAATGAAGCAGTGTTCTTTCAGCCACAGGACCAGGCACATCGTTTTTTATGTAAGGTTTGGGAGCCTGATGGCTCTGTAGCATAAGGTGATGCTGCCTCCTGAGTAGAATTGCCCAAGAAAGGCAATGGCAACGAAGCTCAAGCTACCACTCAGTTACACTCAACTCGCACATGAGTAAAATAATGCTGAAAATTCTCCAACCAGACTTCAGCAATACATGAATCATGGACTTCCAGATGTTTAAGCTGGCTTTACAGAAGGCAGAGGAACTAGAGATCTGATTGCCAACATTCTCTGTATCATCGCAAAAGCAAGACAGGTCCAGAAAAACATCTATTTCTGCTTCATGGACTATGCCAAATATTTTGACTGTGTGGATCACAATAAACTGAGGAAAATACTGAAAAAGATGGGAATACCAGACCAGTTGACTTACGTCCTGAAAAATCTTCATGCAGGTCAGGAAGCATCAGTGAAATCTGAACGTGGAAAAACAGACTGTTTCCAAATAGGAAAAGGAGTTCGTCAGATTGTATATTGTCACCCTGCTCATTTAACTTATGTGCAGAATACATCATGAGAAACACTGGGCTGGATGAAGCACAAGCTGGAGACAAGATTGCCGAGAGAAATATCAATCACCTCAGATATGAAGATCATTCCACCCTTATCGCTGAAAGTGAAAAAGAACTAAAGAGCCTCTTGATGAAAGTGAAAGAGGAGAGTGAAAATGCTGGCTTAAAGTTCATCACTCAGAAAACTAAGATCATGGCCTCTGGTCTCATCGCTTCATGACAAATAAATGGGGAAAGAATCGAAAAAGTGGCTGCCTTCATTTGTTTGATCTCCAAAATCACGGCAGATGGTGACTGCAGCCATGAAATTAAGAGACACATCCTCCTCAGAAGGAAACTTATGACCAATGTAGACAGCAGAGTAAAGAGCAGAGACATTACTTTATCAACAAAGGTCCATCTTATGAAGGCTATGGTTTCTCCACTAGACATGCATGAATGTGAGATTTGGACTATAAAAAAAAAAAAAAAGATACTGAGCACTGAGGCACTGATGCTCTCCAACTGTGGTGTTGAAGAAGACTCTTGAGAATCGTTTGGACTTCAAGGAGTTTCAAACAGTACATCCTCAAAGAGAGCAGTCCTAAGTGTTCTTTGTAAGGACCATTGTTGAAGCTGAAACTCCAGTAATTTGGCCACTTTATGTGAAGAACTGACTCACTGGAGAAGACCCTGGTGTTGGGAAAGGTTGAAGGCAAGAGGAGAATGGGATGACAGAGGATGAGATGGCTTGATGGCATTATCGACTCAATAGAGATCAGTTTGAGCACACTCCTGTAGTTGATGATATACAGGGAGGTATGGCATACTGAAGGCCATGGGCTCATGAATAATAAGACACGACTGAGCGCCTGAACTGAACTGAACCTGCAGAATTTGCCAGTTACCAACATCACTCAAGTCTTCGCAAAATTTTAAGCATGAGTGCTTTGTAGTGGATGGCTTAGGATGATCCTCCTGCTGCTCCCAGCCCCAAAGGTCTAAGGTGATAGGTTTAGCTTGCATGTGTTCTCACTTGGAGGCAGGAAGAAAACAGAACTACTTTGAAAGGGCCCCTCTACAGTAAATGAGCTCACTTCAATGCCCGTGGCACTGATGAGTCATGTCCCTTAGCGGGATGCTGACTTTGATATCCCTTAATTAGAGCTTCTTCATCTGTAATTCTCTTTATATAGAGAGAATTCCATCTCTAAATAGGGAATTCTCTGTAGGTCGAATATTGGCGTAAGTGCAAATGTTTCTATGTGAGGCAGAGAACTTAGTGTTTCAAATATGAATATATGCATGTAAATTCCACGTATGAAATATGGAATTCTCTATATTGCATATGTGAATTTCTCAACCCTCAATTTCCACAATGAAAATGGAGATCTCACTTGATCTTAGCCAAAAGGGTGCACAGTTTCATTTTCAGTTGTTTGTGAATCCATTTGGTAAGGGATAACACATTTGTTTACCAAACCTTGAAAGGAATGGCTGATGCAATTTGCAGTGGGAGAGTGAATTTTTATCTCCTTTTATAAGCTGCATATTACAGCTGTGAATCTTCCCTTCTCTGCATTGCCTACAGCTGTGCACTAACTAAGGCATAGCACAGAAAGGTAGATTTCATCCTGTCACCTGTATAGTACCTAAAACCATAGGAATGACATTACCAAGAATGTTCCCAAAATTTAGAGCACATTAAACAAGAGTAATGGTTCTAATGGTGGGAATCACTCTCTCTCTCACACACACACACACATAACGATCTCCTAATTAAGTAACAAATCTTACTGGTTGTAGTTCAGACAAGAACCCTCCCAAATCAGGCAGCACATGTTACTGCAAATTAGCATCTGGATAACTAATATAATTTTACACCTCTTCATTAAGCTAATTACTGAACAGTGCTGAATGTCATCAGAACACAATACTTAACAACGTGCATAGCTAACATTATATATCTTCAATTGTGTCTCAATAACTAGTCAGTTAATAGACATTTTAGGAAGGACAAATAAAGTTGGCGTGGAGATTTTAGGGAGGATTTCCCTCATTTGAAATAATCATTTAAATGTCAAAGTTGAAGTATAGCTCTTATTTCATCCCAGTAGTTGACAAACGTGGTACTGAGAGCCCTTCTAGCTAAATTTTAACTTCTGTGGATACATTACTCAATCTCTAGTTAATCCCTTTACCCGAAAATCGGCTCAAACATTTTAAGTAGGGACTGATCAAGTACCTACAGGCCATTGCATACACCCAGAGGAACTCCTGTTCTATCAAATTTTCTAATTCACGTCATAAATCAGTAAGTCCAGCAAGAAACCCCGAGAGCTAAGTGTGTCAAATACGACCACTGGGAAAACAGCACTATAGGAATTACAAGGCTAAAACCCAGTGCTGCTAGGCGAATAGGGAATTTTTACTGAGAATAGAGTTTGGACATTCATCATATCCAGTCTTTTCTTTCATAATGTGGTCCATTTCAGACTGGTACAAGTACTGCATACAATTCAGTTTAATGCAGAAGGCAATTCACTTTTTTGAATAAGAGGGAACAAAATAACACCCCAAGAGATGTGGAATCAGGGCCTCAACTTGACAATGTAGGCTTTTTCAGTCTGGGTTTTAAGTATACTGAGCATGTCTAGAAGAAGGTCAGCATTCTAGATCCCACCAAGGACTTATTTAAATGACAGAAACTGGGAAACTCTCTTATAATAATATAAAAGAAACTTCTAAAAGATAGTTCTTTCTTCTAAAAAAACACTTCTTATCTCCTAGATATTTCTACGTAATTGACCAATAATTGTCTCCAATTTAGCATATCTTGCCTTACTCCTAAACCTGCTTTAGTATTTTTCTCAAAAAAATGGGAACTCAGTTCCAATTGTTAAAAAAAAAAAAAATGGCACAGTCACCATTGACTTTCTTCCTTCACAGGCCACATTTCAGTCTTTGGCAAATCTAGCATTTGAACACTTCTCATCTTCTTCACTTATACTGAAGGTTTCAAGTCATCATTACTGCTAGCCTTCTTTATTTATTGTTGTTCCGTCATTAAGTCATGTCTGACTCTTTGTGATTCCATGGACTGCAGCACACCAGGCTTCCCTGTCCATCACCATCTCCCAAAGCTTGCTCAAAATCATGTCCATCCTATCGGTGATACCATCCACCCATCTCATCCTCTGTCATCCCCTTCTCCTCCTGCCTTCAATCTTTCCCAGCATCAGGGTCTTTTCCAATGAGTTGGCTCTTTGCTTCAGGTGGTCAAAGTATTGGAGCTTAAGTTATAAGTCCTTTAAATGAAATTTTAGGACTGATTTCCTTTAGGATTTGCTGGTTTGATCTCCTTGCAGTCCAAGGATCTCTCAAGCATCTACTCAACCAGCAGAGTTTGAAAGCCTCAGTTCTGTCACTCTATCCTGTCAATTCATTTTATTCCACTGTTAGTACCCCTCAGTGATTTTCTGTATCATTTTGAGTAAAAATAAAAGTCTTTGCAGTTAAAATAAAAAAATAAGAGAAAAGGAAAACAATGAAAATCTCTTTATTTCATATGGAAATCTGTATGCATATTTTTCTCCATGAAAATGGGAATTAAATCTATTTCACCTATACATTCAGTTCAGTTCAGTTCAGTCGCTCAGTCGTGTCCGACTCTTAGCGACCCCATGAACCACAGCACGCCTATACATAACTGGATGCTAAATTTCCTACATGACATCTGGAATTTTCTGTATTTCACTTATTAAATGCTAGCCATTGATTTTAGTATACAAAACAAGGAATTTTGATTCTTTCACACATGTCAATCTGGGCACAGATTTTCTTCCTTTAAATATGGAATTCTCTATATTTCACACATAAAAACCCAATAGCAGTTGGACTCCATTAAAAAATGAATTAACTATATTCCATTTAGAAAAATATGGGCCCAAATTCCAATTGTCTGTATTTCACAAATGAAAAACTCGCTCTGATTTTCCTACATGATATATGGATTTCTATATTTTCCGTATTTGAAACTCTAGGCATGGTGCTTTTTTCCATGAAGTATGAAATCATTTTGTTTCATATCACCTATACAGTTGCCAGATTTCCTACTAGAAATATGGAATTACTTACTTCACATAGGCAAAGCAATGCCTATATTTCTATTTGAAATATCGTCTACAATTTACATATGAATATTTGGTGAAGATTTTTTTTTCCTACATTACATATACAATTTTCTACACTTCACAGCTAAAAATCAGGGTAGTTATTTTTCCTACAAGGAATGAGGAGTTCTTTTTCTTGAACAAGAACATCTGGGTGAAGATTTTCCTACATGAAAAATGGAAGTCTCTGCTTTTCAATTCTTTACCATCTATGCCACTAGGGAACTTGAATGGTTTTAGGAAAACTTGCAATCTCTTTCTTAAATTAACCCCGAGAAAGGATGTCCATTTCATTATAGGGTTCTGGAATGTGAAAACAGAGAATCAGAAGATACCTGGTGCAATGGGCATGTTTGGCCTTGGTGTATGAAATGAGGTGGGACAAAGACTAGCAATGTTTTGGCAAATAGAAAGGATGAAAATGAAAATAGTGACAGACAGTTTTCTTCGGTTCCAAAATATCTGGGGACAGTGACGAAAATATATATATATTTCTACGAAAAAAAATATATATATCCACGAAAATCAAAGACCCCTGCTCCTGGGAAGAAAAGCTATGATAAGCCTAGACATAGATAAAATGTAATGAAAAGGAGAGACATTTCTTTGGCAATAAAAGTCCATATAGTCAGAGCTATGCTTTTACCAGTAGACATGTATGGATGTGCTAGTTTCACTATAAGGAAGGCTGATTGCCGAAGAATTGACTCTTTGCAACTGGGTGAGAAAGATGGTTCTTGAAAGATCCTTATCCAGTAAGGAGATCAACCCCACCAATCCTAAAGGAAACTAACCCTAAATATCCATTGGAAAGACTGAGGTTGAAGCTGAAATTACAATATTTTGGCTACCCTGATGTGAATAAATAATACATGGGAAAAGATTGAGGTTCTGCCTTGTCACTGAAAAAAATAAGTATTATCAGCTCTGATATGGGTAGATGGAGGACATGAGGAGAAGGGAACGACAGAGGGTGTGATCGTTGGACAGCATCACTTGACTCCATGAACATGAGTCTTAGCAAAGTATTGGAGATAGTATGAATAGGGATATCTGGAGTGCTGCTGTCCACAGTCTTGCAAACAGTTGGACATGACTGAGTGAGAGAATATCACCAACAACTGTATTTCTCACAGATTAATCGGGATGAGATTTTTCGACCTTGAAACATGGAATTCTCTATATGTCCATAGAACAATTACATATTCCTGCTTTCTCTACTTCTTTAATGAATGTCTTGGTACAGAACTTACCTCCTAAACTATGACAGTTTGAATATATCATGCACCAAAATCTGAATTAAAATATTTTGACATGGAATATGGACATGGAAAATGACATGGAATATTTGATATTTCAAATATGAAAATCTATGGATACATTTTCATATGTGAAATAACATGTGATTATGGATGCATTACCAAATGTTTTGTTTCATATGTTGAAATTACACTAGATAGTCTTACATGAAAGATAAAAATCTCAGTTTCACATAAGAACCACTACGTGCAGATTTTAGGACATGAACTATCAAACCCCCTAAAATTCACAAATGAAAATCTGGGGACAGATTTTTCAATTAAAACTAGGGAATTTTCTGTATATTATATGAAAGTATAGACACAGAATTTTCCGCATGAAATAGGAAATCTTGATGCAATTTGCAGATTTCTCATTTGAAAATCTGTGTGCCGCTTTTGTCATGAAATACAGATTGCTCTGCATTTCATATTTGAAAAATGGCATCGTTTTGCTACAAAAAATATGGAATCTTCTATTTCGTATAAGACAATGTGATTTTCATGTTTGAGCAATAACACTATATTTCACCGAAACAATCTTCCGACAAGAAATACGGAATCTGGTATAATTCACATTTGAAAATCTGAGGACAGATTTGCTCATATAAATTACAAAGCCTCTATTGTTCACATTTAAAAAGCTGTATCAGATTTTTCGCACATAAAATACGGAATTGTCCATGATTCAGAAGAGCTGACTCATTTGCCAAGAACCTAATGGTGGGAAAGATTGAAGGCAGGAGAAGGGGACAACAGAGAATGAGATGGTTAGATGGCATCATGGTTTAAATGGACATAAGTCTGGTTAAATTCTGAGAGTTGGTAATGGACAGGGAAGCCTGGCGTGCTGTTGTCCATGGGGTCACTAAGAGTCAGACACAACTGAGCAAATGAACTGAACTGATGATTCAAAAATTAAGATCTTGGATGAGCAAAAAAATATAGAATCAACTTATTTCTCGTCTGACTGATACGTGATTTCCCTATTTACATTTATAATTCTCTGTATTGCATTGATGAAAGTCCATGTGAAATTTTCCCAAAATGAAATACGAAATAAACTCTATGTGTCACATGAAAGTCTGGGTGCAAATATTTCTACAGGGAAATGTGTACATCTCTATAGTAACATGTGAACTTTTAGATTTTGGACTCCCCACATGGCCAGTGGAAATCTGTATATTTCACATGTAAAAATTTTGATGCCATTTTCCTGCATGAAATATGGATTGATCCTTATTTCTTGTTGCAAAAACCTGGGCAAAACTTTCACACACGAAATATGGAACCTCAGCAATTAATTCATGAAAATATGGGTGTAGATAGTCTCATATGCATTTTGGAATCCTCTAAATTTCACATATAAAACCAAGGCACTTACTTTCTGATATGAAATATGGTAGTCTTTATATTTTTTATTTCACCATTTAGGTGTAACTATTTCAAGCTGATATTTGGAATTCTCTGTATATCACTATTTAGATCTGCTAGCAGATGTACCTGCAAGCAATATGGAATTCTCTATATTTCACATATTAAAATGATGACATTTGAACATGAAAAAAGGATTTTTGTTCATTTCAAATAAAAAACCAGGGTGCAGATTTTCTGACAAGACCTATGATCCGTATATAGTTCAGATGTTGGTAATTTGATCTGGGTTCCTCTGCCTTTTCTAAAATCAGCTTGAAAAGACAAAGGAATGAGAGATCAAATTGCTAACATCTCCTGGATCATTGGAAGAGCAAGAGAGTTCCAGAAAGACATCTATTTCTGCTTTATTGACTATGCCAAAGCCTTTGAGCGTGTGGATTACAATAAACTGTGGAAAATTCTGAAAGAAATGGGAATACTAGACCACCTGACCTGTTTTTCAGAAACCTATATGTAGTTCAGAAAGCAACAGTTAGAACTGGACATGGAACAACAGAGTGGTTCCAAATAGAAAAAGGAATACATGAAGGTTGTATATTGTCACCCTGCTTATTTAACTTATATGCAGAGTACATCGTGAGAAACTCTGGGCAGGAAGCAGCACAAGCTAGATTCAAACTGCTGGGAGAAATATCAATAACCGGAGATATGTTGACGACACCACCCTTATCGCAGAGCATGAAGAGGAACTGAAAAGCCTCTTGTTGAAAATGAAAGAGGAGAGTGAAAAAGTTGGCTTACAGCTCAACTTTCAGAAAACTAAGATCGTGGCATCTGGTCCCATCACTTCATGGAAATAAATGGAGAAACAGTGGAAACAGCATCAGGCTTTACTTTGGGGGGCTCCAAAATCACTGAAGATGGTGATTGCGGACATGAAATTAAAATACGCTTACTCCTTGGAGGGAAAGTTATGACCAACCTAGGTAGCATATTAAAAAGCAGAGACATTACATTGCCAACAGAGGTCCATCTAGTTAAGGTTATGGTTTTTCCAGTGGTCATGAATGGATGTGAGATCTGGACTGTGAAAAAGGCTGAGTGCTGAAGAATTGATGCTTTTGAACTGCGGTTTTGGAGAAGGGTCTTGAGAGTCCCTTCGACTGCAAGGAAATGCAACCAGTCTATCCTAAAGAGATCAGTCCTGGGTGTTCATTGGAAGGACTAATGTTGAAGCTGAAACGCCAATATTTTGCCACTTCATGCGAAGAGCTGACTCATTGGAAAAAACCCTGATGCTGGGAGGGATTGAGGGAGGGAGGAGAAGGGGATGACAGAGGATGAGATGGCTGGACGGTATCACTGACTTAATCGACATGAGTTTGGGTAAACTCCGGGAGTTGGTGATTCACAGGAAGGCCTGGGGTGATGTGTTTCACAGGGTCACAAAGAGTGGGACACGACTGAGCGACTGAACTGATAGTTGATTTGAGAACTGGATGCCTTAATAAATATCAGATTTTCTTGTACCTACAGCCATCATGGGAATGTAATTCAACATATCAATATAACCGGTTAAAGATTTTTGTAAAGCCTAAATTCCTGTGAATGAAGAACTATTGTTTTTGAAATAAATAATAAAGGGGATTTAAAAGTGCACACAGATTGCCATTCATCCATAACAGATAGGTAAAAGACGTTGTGTGACAAATACAATGAACATCTCAAAGACGTAATACAATAGAATTAAATACAACAAATTAAAAACACTAGAATGTATAAAATGCACAAGTACTAGACAGAGTTGATTGTTGATGGTTCTGTCCCACCTATTTTATGGTAATTTTTCTTTTGGGGAAAAATTTTCAATCTTCAGACATGCACATATGCAGCAAAATATAATGTACAGTCACTTTAATTTTTATTGCTGTTTTCTTAATAAGTGTGTTATGAATTTAGATATAGTTTTCTGAGATTTGCATTGCATTTCTCATTAAGGTGCACGCATTTTCAGTTCTACTTTTGACTTCCAAGATAATGTGAGATTCATTAAGAATAATGATGTTTAAAAAATTTTATTATATTTTAAAACTTTTTATTATTATTATTTGGAGTATACTTGCGTTATATTGTTTGGTTAGTTTCTCCCCTAAAGCAAAATTAGGGAATGCTGCAGTCCTTCAGGTCATGAACACTAGTAAACAAGATAGTGACTAAACAGCAACCACACATATATCTCCATGTTTTTGACTTCTTTCTAAATCTGGTCACCACAGTGCCTTAAGTAGGCTTCCCTGTGCTGTACATATAGATCAAAAGTATATATGCTTCTGTTGTAATCTCCCAGTTGCTACCACCACCAGGTATTACATCCTTGATAACCGTATATTTCTTCTCCATTACTGTGTCCCTATCTATGCTTCTCATAGAGAATCATCTATTCCAGTTTTATCTAGATCCCATATATTTGTGTTAATATGTGATATTTATTTTCCTCTTTTGTCTTAGCTTCATTGTATCTGACACTGTCTCTGTCCTTCTACATCTATTCAATTTACCTGATTTCATTCCATCTTAAGACTATGGTATGTATGTCCCAACTCATTTTATCCATTCCTCTCTAGATGAATGGATATTTCTGTTGCTTCCATGTCCTGCTATTGCAAATATTGCTGCCATCAATATTGAGGTTGTGCATCTTTTGGAATTATGATTTTCCTCATGAAAATTATTGGCAATTATTGGGATTTTTTCAACATATGGTAGCTTCATTCTTATTTCCAATGAACCCTGTTACATTCTCCATTTTAATCGATCATTGTGCCTTCCTAGTGACAGAACAGGGTTGTTTTGTTTACTCCAAACCCTCTCCAGAATTAGTTTTGTGTGGATTTTTTTTTTATATGAGTATTCAGACAAATGTAAGTTGATACCCTCACTGAAGACTTGATTTCACTAACTCTTATAATTAGTGATGCTGAGCATCTTTTCCATTATTGTTGGACGTCTGTATGTCTTCTTAGGAGAAATGTCTATTTTATCATCTATTCATTTGTTCTAATTCGGTTGTTTCTTTTGCTATTATTGAGCCACATTAGATGCTTCCATATTTTGGAGATTCTTCTGTTGTCATATCTTCAGTTGCAAATGTTTTTCCCATAATGAGACTTCATTTTTGTCTTGATTATGGGTTGGCTGTGCGAAATGTTTAAGTATAATTAGGTCTTTTTATTTAATTTTGGTTTTATTTTCATTTCAAAGTAGGTAGGTAAAAAAAAAAAAAGTTGCTGCTGCATTTCATGTCACAATGTATTCTACCTATTCTTTCCTCAGATATTATTGATTTACAGTTTCTGGCCTTATATGTAGGTCTTTAATCCATCTTGAATTTGTCTTTTTCTATGGTGCTAAGGACTCACTGGAAAAGACTCTGATGCTGGGAAAGTTTGGGGGCAGGAGGAGAAGGGGACGACAGAGAATGAGATGGCTGGATGGCATCACTAACTCAATGGACATGAGTTTGAGTGAACTCCGGGAGTTGGTGACGGACAGGGAGGCATGGCGTGCTATGATTCATGGGGTCGCAGAGAGTCGGACATGACTGAGCGACTGAACTGAATTGAACTGAAGGAGTGACTGAACTGAACTTCACTGAAAGGAGTGACTAAAGTTGATCCACTGGAGGAGTGAGTGGCTAACCACCCCCCTTATACTTGCAACGGGACTTCCACGAACTATATAAAAAGGCAGCACGGTATGACTCCAAAACATGGTCACCCAGGATGGTAGGTGCCAAATATGCTGCTTGGGAGGAACAGAGGGTAATAACTAATGTTTCCAGAAAGCAACAAATGGTTGCCCCAAAGTGGAAATAAACCTCATTGTTTATGTGTCTGGAGATGAAAGTAAAACGGAAAGCTATAAAGAACAGTATTTCAGGGCAACCTGGAATGTTAGATCCATGAACAATTTAAATTGAATGTGGTATAATAGGAGAAGGCAATAGCCAACTCATTACTAAAAACCTGATTCCGGGGAAGATCGAAGGCAATAGGAGAAGGGAAGAGAAGGATGAAATGATTGGATGAAATCACCTATGCAATGCATATGAACTCGGGAAAACTCCCAGAGGTGGTGAGGGGCAGGAAGGACTGGCACGTTGCAGTCCATGGCATTACAAAAAGTCAGACACAACTCGGTCACAGAAAATAACCAGGTACTGTTCTACTGTAATCTTTTACTTTAACTGTCCAGATTTTTCCAGCTTAACTTGTTAAATATATTATCTTCTTGCCATTGCATATTGCTGCCTTCTTTGTCATAGATTAGGTGATCATTTGGGAAAGAGATTATCTTAGTGTTTAAAATCTGTTCCATTGGCTTTAATCCTAATATTGTGCCAATCGCATGCCAGGTGGAAACCTATAGGTTTTTGTATAGACTGAAGTGAGGAAACCTGAGTCCTGCAGATCAGTTTTTCTTTCTTCAGTTTGCATGGTTATTCAAAGTCTTTGTATTTCCATCAAGTTGTAAAGACTTTTTGTTGTTGTTGTTCTATTTCTGTGAAAAATGTCATTGGTAATTTAATAGGGATGACATTGAATCTGTAAACTCGTTTTTATAGTGCAGCTAGTTTCACATATTGATTTTTATAGTCCAAATAATAGTATATCTCTCATTCCATTTGTGTCACCTATGATTTGTCTCATCCATACCTTACTCTTTTCTGGCCACAAGTCTTTTCTCTGGTTAGGCAGGTTCATTCTCAAGGATTTTATTTTTCTTGTTACAATGGTGAATCATATTGTTTCTTTAATTTTTGTCTTTTATTTCAAACTGGAGAAAAAGAAATAAAACTCTCACTGTCTGCAGATGACATGATCCTCTACACAGAAAACCCTAAAGAGTTAACCAGGAAACCACTAGAAGTAATGAATACAGTAAAGTTGAGGATATAAAATCAACACACAGAAATCTCTTGCATTCCTATACACTAATAATGAGAAAATAGAGAAGTTAAGGAGATAATTCCATTCACCATTGTAATGGAAAGAATAAAACACTTAGGAATGTATCTACCTAAAGAAACAAACAAAAAATAAACTATATATAGAAAACTATAAAACACTGGTGAAAGAAATCAGACAGGACACTAATAGATGGAGAAATATTTCCTGTTCATGGATTGGAAGAATGAATATTGTGAAAATGAATATATTACCCAAAGTAATTTATAGGTTCAATGCAATCCTTATCAAGCTACCAACAGTATTTTTCACAGAGCTAGAAAAAATAATTTCACAATTAGTATGGAAAAACAAAAAACCTCGAATAGCCAAAGCAATCTTGAGAAAGATGACTAGAACTGAGTGAATCAACAAGCTGGACTTAAGGCCCTACTACAAAGCCACAGTCATCAAGACAGTTTGGTACTGGTATAAAGACAGAAATATAGATCAGTGGAACAAAATAATAAGCCCAGAGATAAATCTATGCACCTGTGACACCTATCTTTGATAAGGGAGGCAAGAATATTCAAAGGAGAAAAGACAATCTCCTTAACAAGTGATGCTTGGAATACCGGTCAACCATTTGTAAAAGAATGAAACTAGAACACTCCCTAACACCATATACAAAAATAAACTCAAAATGGATTAAAGATATAAATGTAAGACCAGAAACTGTAACACTCCTAGAGGAGAACATAGGCAAAACCCTCTCCGACATAAATCACAGCAGGATCCTCCATGATCCACCTCCCAGAATATTGGAAATAAAAGTAAAAATAAACAAATGAGACCTAATTAAAATTAAAAGCTTCTGCACAGGAAAGAAAACTATAAGCAGGGTGAAAAGACAGCCTTCAGAATGGAAGAAAATAATAGCAAATGAAGCAACTGACAAAGAATTATTCTGAAACATATACAAGCAGCTCCTGAACTCAATTTCAGAAAAATAAATGGCCCAATCAAAACATGGGCCAGAGAACTAAACAGAGATTTCTACAAAGAAGACATACAGATGGCTAACAAACACATGAAAAGATGCTCAACATCACTCAGAGAAATGCAGTACAAAACCACAATGAGGTACCATTTCATGCCAGTCAGAATGGCTGCTTTCCAAAAGTCTACAAGTAAAAAATGCTGCAGAGGGTGTGGAGAAAAGGGAACCCTCTTACACTGTTGGTGGGAATGCAAACTAGTACAACCACTATGGAGAACAGTGTGGAGATTCCTTAAAAACTGGAAATAGAACTGCCATACCACCCAGCAATCCCACTGCTGGGCATATACGCCGAGGAAACCAGAATTGAAAGAGACACATGCACTCCAATGTTGATCGCAGCACTGTTTATTAAAGCCAGGATGTGGAGGCAACCTGGATGTCCATCTGCAGATGAATGGATAAGAAAGCTATGGTACATATACACTATGAAATATTACTCAGCCATGAAAAAGAATGCATTTGAGTGAGTTCTAATGAGGTGGATGAAACTGGAGCCTATTATACAGAGCGAAGTAAGCCAGAATGAAAAGCATCATTACAGTATACTAATGCATATACATGGAATTTAGAAAAATGATAATGATAACCCTGTACACGAGACAGCAAAAGAAACACAGATGTATAGAACAGTCTTTTGGACTCTGTGGGAGAGGGTAATGGTGGGATGATTTGGGGGAATGACATTGAAACATTTATATTATCATATATAAAACGAATCGCAAATCCAGGTTTGATGCATGATACAGAATGTTCAGGGCTGGTGCACTGGGATGAACTGGAGGGATGGGACGGAAAGGGATGAGGGAGGAGGGTTCAAGATGGGGAACAAAGGCACACCAGGGGCAGATTCAAGGCAATATATGGCAAAACCAATACAATAATATAAAGTAAAATAATAATAATAAAATTAAAAAAAGAAATGTAGTGTATTCCAGATAGTCAGATTTTCACATGTGCAATAATGAAAAATCCATATTTCTCATTATAAACTTAGTGACAAGATGTTGGCATATGAAATATACAAAATTCCACATAACATGTTGGTCTATCTGCGAGCAGATATTCATATGTGAAATACAGACTATTTTTTAATTCATTATGGAAATTATGAGACTCCATTTTCAATATGAAGTGCAGATGCTTCCCAATTTCACTTAAGAAAATCTGAGGTTGCATTTCCATATGTAATATTCAGAGAAAGCCATTTTTCATAACATTCTACACTAGGATTTTCATCTGTGTAGCAGAGAGAATATCGTATTTCATACAGGAATTATTGAACTTAGATTAACATACATGAACATAGAAAATTCCATGATCCAGGGACCACTGGTCACTCCCAGGTTTCCAAGTGTGAAATATAAGGATTCTACCTTTCATGTTGGAAAATCAGCACCAAGATTTTCTTATGTGGACTGTAAAAAATTCTACATTTCATGATGGAACATTTTTACACAACATTCATCATACAGGAGAACCAGTTAGTTGTTTTTTCTTATGTGAATATCAACATAAAATTCTGTATGTAAACATATAGAAAAAATGTCATGCTATTTGTAAAATACACAGAGTTGCATTTGGGATGACTGATTTTAGAGTTTTGCCTATGAAATATAAACATTTCCAAATTTCATCTAAATTTTTAATTTTTGCCTAAATTATTATTTTTTGCCTAAATGTTCATGTGTGAAATACCAAGAATGTTATAGGTCATGGAGGAAAAGAAAATCTAACCCACTTTTTAAATGTGAAAGAGTATTCCATTTTTCATGAAGGATAAGGTATGTTCAGATTTTCACATGTTAGTTACACACAAGGATGTTATATTTCTTGTTCAACAAAGATACTATGCCCAGAATTAAATATATTGAATTTATAAAATGTCATGTTTCAGTAGAGAATCTGTCCCCAGATTTTCTCATGCAAAACATAGAGAAGTCTTTATTTTTTATAAGGTAATTTGTGTCCAGGTTTTCTCATACTGAACACAGAGATTTCCATATTTCATGTAGGAAAATCAGAGTGCAGCTTTTCATGTGTCATGTTGAAGAGTCTGCATATTTCATGTAAGATAAAATGTGTTCAAAATTTCATATGTGAAATATATAGTATTCTATGTCTCAGGTAGTATGTCTGATACCAAGTTATTCATATTTAAAATGTATAGAATTCAATGTTCTGTGTTAAAATTGCAGCTCAGTTCATATATCAAGCACAGAAAATTCCAGATTTCTATAATTAAATGTTGTGTGCAGTTTTTCAAAGGTGAAATAGTGTTTATTCCATAATTTATTAGAATAACATGCCCTCAATACTCAGATTACCAAATTAAAAATATACGAAAGTCACACTTCAAGCTTGAAAATATGAAGTGATATTTTCATATACAAAATATCAAAGGTCCATAATATACATATGAATATCTTTGTGCAGTCCTGCTTATAAGAATTCAGACTTTCTAATTACATGTTTGAAAATGTATCCACATTTTGTCCTATTTAAAAAAAAAACAAAAAAACATAAAACTGTATTTCAGGTCTCAACAATGAACCGATAATGCTACATGTGAAATTCACAGTTCATACGTCAGATGAAAAAAATCACCAGCCTTTCTTATTCCAAATATGCAAAGTTTCATGTGTTGTCAGAAAACATTCATTCAGATTTTCATATTTGATGTATCAAGAATTTCATAATGAAGATGAAAATCTTCACTAGTGTGCTCATACGTAAAATATACATAATTACACATGAGTTGGTGATGGACTGGGAGGCCTGTCGAGTTGTGATTCATGGGGTCACAAAGCGTCGGACATGACTGAGCAACTGAACTGACCTGAACTAAACTGAAATATTTGATGTAGAAATTCTACACACAGTGCAATTTTGCCTCCACTTGAGATTAGATTTATTTTCACTCTGCTGTGTCTTGCTTCCCTCATTCCATTTCTTCCAAAAATCCTCACCAATAATTCACTTGAAAAGCAAGTATGGACCCTGATTTAAGGTATCTTGATGAAAATTTATCACTAGGAATGCCAAATATCATTCACCAAGAAAAAGAAAGAGAGAAAGATTAATAATCTAGCCTCAATTTCTCCTGAAGAAAAATGCCATTATTTGCCTCTATTTACTATCTCTGATATAGATCTCTGAGATTTCTTTTTGCTTTTTTTTAATATTCCTTAGCCATATTAATAATTGAAAATTATGCTTTTCAGAGAAGCTGTTGATTTTTTCTATACCTGATTGTGGGATAGACAACAAAAATTGGTGATTTTTAACTTGCAATCAAGTTACTTTTACTCTTTTTAGGGAATTAACTCTTCAAGTTCAGAATTTATTAAATTTTATACGTTAAAATTTTCATCTCTTATTTCCATTGTTCATGTTGTGCTGGAGAAGGAAATGCAACCCACTCCAGTATCTTTGTTGGAAAAGCCCATAGATTGAAGATCCTGTTGGGCTGCAGTCCGTGAGGTTGCAGAGTTGGGCATGACTCAGTGACTAAGTTGCACATCCATTCAGGTTGTATTATTCAAATACAGTCCTTTACTCGTGAATACAGGTGAGTAAATCACAAGCTGAAATAGATGTGGGTTGTCATAATTTATTCCTTTGGGAGAGGACAGTCTATCAAAGCACATCAATTAGGTTAATCTAAAATTAAAATCTCAAAATGTTCTGTAAAGTGAAAAAAAGTTTCCAGAGGAACTTAAAATAACATCTCATAGACATTAATAAAAAAGGAAAATCAAGGAAAACAGAAGAACAGTGTCTGCACAGACAGTGAGACTGAGAAGAAGAGAACACAGACTGAAACTTCAGTGTGACTGAAGAAATGAGACTTAAAAGAACAATGTGAAGACTGAGACAAAGTTAGAATACAGAATCCTGAAAGGGTATTTATTCTCAGGAACTTGCTTTCTATCCCATGGCTTCGCTAGTGAGAGACAATTTTCTCTGTCTATAGCAAGGTAGAGATTTCTGAGGAAAATAAATGGATGCTGGAGAATGTTTAGGAGACCATTGGATCATGTGTAGTTGAGAATTCATATATACTTTGGTCCATTGGGGTGACAGCAATAGCAACACACATGGCTGAATCTTTGCATGGTACGTGGTGAAAGTAGTGCAACTGAGATATAGATAGGGTATGGCGAGATAGAAAATGAAGTAGTCACGGATATCTACTACTGTCAATAACAGGCAAGAATGTTTTGCTATTGTTGTTCAGTCATTCATGCCCATCCCTTTGCCACCCCATGGACTGTGTCCCATCAGTCTGACCTTCCCTATCTCCCAGAATTTGTTCAGACTCATGTCCATAGGGTTTGTGATGTTATCTAACTCTCTCATCATCTGCTACCCACTTCTCTTTTTACTTTCAATTCCATCACTTCATGGGAAATAGATGGAAACTGCAGATGCTGATTGCAGCCATGAAATTAAAAGACGCTTACTCTTTGGAAGGAAAGTTATGACCAAATTAGATAGTATATTACAAAGCACAGACATTACTTTGCCAACAAAGGTCCGTCTAGTCAAGGCTATGGTTTTTCCCATGGTCATGTATGGATGTGAGATTTGGAATGTGAAGAAAGCTGATCGCTGAAGAATTGATGCTTTTGAACTGTGGTGCTGGAAAAGATTCTTGAGAGTCCCTTGGACTGCAAGGAGAGCCAAACAGTCCATTCTAAAGGAGATCAATCCTTGGTGTTCATTGCAAGGACTGATGCTGAAGCTGAACCTGCAATACTTTGGCAACCTCATGCGACAAGTTGACTCACTGGAAAAAAAAAAAAAAAAGGAATATTACTCAGCTATTAAAAACAATGCATTTGAATCAGTTCTAATGAGGTGAATGAAACTAGAGCCTATTATACAGAGTGAATTAAGTCGGAGAGGAAAACAGCGATAGAGAATATTAACACAAATAGAATTTAGAAAAATGGTAACAATGAGCCCGTATTTGAGACTGCAAACTAGACACAGATGTAAAAAACAGACTTTTGGACTCTGTGGGAGCAGGCAAGGTTGGGATGATTTGAGAGAATAGCATTGAAATATGTATATTATCATACCT
This sequence comes from Moschus berezovskii, assembly GCF_049115385.1. Classification (NCBI taxonomy): domain Eukaryota; kingdom Metazoa; phylum Chordata; class Mammalia; order Artiodactyla; family Moschidae; genus Moschus; species Moschus berezovskii. Next base: position 71,322,383 of record NC_142489.1, read on the forward strand.
GAAATTGATCACAAGTCCAGGTTTGATGCATGAGACAGGGTGCTCAGGGCTAGTGTACTGGAATGATCCTGAGGGATGGGATGGAGAGGGAAGTGGGAGGGAGTTCAGGATGGAGAACACATGTACACCCATGGTTGATTCATGTCAATGTATGGCAAAAACCACTACAATATTGTCAAGTAATCAGCCTTCAATTAAAATAGAGATTTTTTTTTTTAAGAAAGGTGACAGAAATGAAATAAGAGCTATACTATTTTGGGGGCTTTAAAAATCAATATGTGAAAATGGCTACACTACGAAAAGGAGTTTGCAAATTCAGTGTCATCTCTATTAAATTACCAATGACATTTTTCGCAGAATAGAACCAAAAAGAAAAAACTTTACAACTTGATGGAAACACAAAGATTTGAATAACCATGCAAACTTGGGAAAGAGAAACTGAGCTACAGGACTCAGGTTTCCTCATTTCAGTCTATACAAAAAACATATAGTTTTGAAAATGCCATCCAATTAGCACAATATTGGGATTAAAGCCAATGGAACAGATAGAAAACACTAAAATAATATCTTCCAATGATCACCTAATCTTTGACAAAGGAGGCAACAATATTCAATGGCAAGAAGATAATATATTTGACAAGTTAAGCTGGAAAATCCGGACAGCTAAAAGTATTAGAATACAGTTAGAACACGACCTGATTATTCTTCTGTGGCCGAATCGTGTCTGACTTTTTAGGATGCCATGAAATGCAGCATGCCAGTCTTTCCTGTCCCTCACCACCTGTTGGAGTTTGCCAGAGTTCTTATCTATTGCATAGGTGATGCCATCCAATCATCTCATCTTTGTTTCCCTCTTCTCCTGCTGCCTTCAGTCTTTCCCAGAACCAGGGTCTTTTTCAAAGAGTTGGCTGTTGCCATCTCCTGTTATACCTCAATCAATTTAGATTGTTCATGGATCTAATATTCCAGGTTGCCCTGCAATACTGTTCTTTACAGCATTCCATTTTACTTTCATCTCCAGACATATATACAATGAGGCTTAAATCCATTTTGGGGCAACCACTTACTGCTTTCTTGAAACGTTAGTTATTAACCTCTGCTTCTCTCAAGTAGCATATTAGGCATCTACCATCCTGGGAGACTCATTTTTTGGTATTACACCTTGTTGCCTTTTTATACAGTTTTTAGAGTTGCCATACCAAGTATAATGGGGTGGTGTCCCATTCCCTGCTCCAGTGGATCACATTTAGTCACTCCTTAGCACCATAGAATAAGACAAATTCAAGATGGATTAAAGACCTACTTATAAGGCCAGAAATTGTAAATCAATAATATTTGAGGAAAGAATAAGTAGAATACATTGTGACATGGAATGCAGCATCAACTTTTTTTTTTTAACTACCTCCTTGGGAAATGAAAATAAAACCAAAAATATATAAAGAGACTTAACTATACCTAAATATGTTGCACAGGAAACCAATAAGCAAGACAGAAATGAAGTCTCATTATGGGAAAAACATTTGCAACTGAAGATAATGACAACAGAAGAATCTCCAAAATATGGAAGCAGCTCATGTGGCTCAATAACAGCCAAATGAACAACCCAACTGAAACAAATGAATAGGTGATGAAATAAACACTTCTCATAAGAAGATATACAGATGTCCAATAATATTTTTTAAAATGCTCAGCATCACTAACTGTGAGAGAAAGGGAAATAAAATCTCCAATGGTGGTATCAACCCACATGTGTCTGAGTAACCATTATAAAAAATAATCCACACAAAAAATGCTAAGAGAGGGTTCTAAGTAAACAGAATAATCCTGTACTGTTGTTAGGAATGCACATTGATAGATTAAAATGGAGAAGAATATCGGGGATCGTTTAAAAATAAGAATGAAGCTACCATATGTTCAAGAAATCCAATAACTGTCAATAATTTTCATGAGGAAAATCATAATTCCAAAAGATGCACAACCTCAATATTGATGGCAGCATTATTTGCAATAGCAGGATATGGAAGCAACAGAAATATCCATTCATCTAGAGAGGAATGGATAAAATGAGTTGGGACATACATACCATAGTCTTAAGATGGAATGAAATCAGGTAAATTTCATAGATGCAGAAGGACAGAGACAGTGTCAGATACAATGAAGCTAAGACAAAAGAGGACAAGAAATATCACATATTAACACAAATATATGGGATCTAGGTAAAACTGGAATAAATGATTCTCTATGAGAAGCATAGATAGGGACACAGCAATGGAGAAGAAATACGGTTATCAAGGATGTAATGCCTGGTGGTAGTAGGAATTAGGAGATTACAACAGACACACATATACTTCTGATCTGTATGCACAGCACAGGGAAGTCTTAATGCACTGTGGTGACCAGATTTAGAAAGAAGTCAAAAACATGGAGATAGATGTATGGTTGCTGTTTAGTCACTATCTCGTTTACTAGACTTTATGACGCTAAGCACTGCAGCATTCCCTAAATTTGCTTTAGGGGAGAAACTAACAAAATAATGGAAAACAAGCATACTCCAAAAATTTAAGTTTTAAAAGCATATTAGCTTTTTTATAAACATCATTATTCTTAATGTATCTCACATTATCTTGGAAGTGAAAAGTAGAACTGTAAATGTGTACACCTTAATGACAAATGCAATGCCAATATCGGAATACTACATCCAAATTCATACATAACACACTTATTAAGAAGACAGCAATAAAAATTAAGTGACTGTACATTATATTTTGCTGCACATGTGCATGTTTAAAGACTGAAAAATTTTCCCCAAAAGAAAAATTACCTTAAAAGAGTTGGGACAGAACCATGAACAATCAACTCTGTCTAGTTGACCCATCATATGTACTTGTGCATTTTGTATATTATAGTGTTTTAATTTTTATTGTATTTAATTCTATTGTATTGTTCTTTAAAATATTCATTATATTTGTCACACAACGTCTTTTACATGTTACCATAAGTTATGAATGAATGACAATATACGTGCTCTTTTAAATCTCCTTTACTTATTTATTTTAAAAATAATAGTTCTTCATTCACAGAAATTTAAGCTTTACAAAATCTTTAAATATGATATGTTGAATTACATTCCCATGATGGCTGTAGGTACAAGAAAATCTGAAATTTATTAAGACATCCAGTTTAAAGGTATCTTTCTCCAATCAACTATCACTTGAGTTCAGTTCAGTTGCTTAGTGGTGTCCGACTCTTTGCGACCCCATGAATGGCAGCATGCCTGGCCTCCCTGTCAATCACCAACACCTGCACTCCACCGAGTCGATGATCCCCTCCAACCATCTAATCCACCATCTAATCCTCTGTCGTCCCCTTCTCTTCCTGCTCTCAATCTTCCCCAGCATCAGGGTCTTTTCAAATGAGTCAGCTCTTCGCATCTGAAGGCCAAAGTACTGCAGTTTCAGCTTTAACATCAGTCCTTAAAATGCACAACCAGGACAGATCTCCTTTAGAATGGACTGGTTGGATTTCCTGGAAGTCCAAGGGACTCTCAATAATCTCCAACAACTCAGTTCAAAAGAATCATTCTGCACTCGGCTTTCTTTATAGTCCAACTCTCAGATCCATGCACGACTACTGCAAAAACCATAGCCTTGACTAGACATACTTTTGTTGGCAAAGTCATTCTCTGCTTTTTAATATCGTGTCTAGGTTGGTCATAACTTTCCTTCCAAAGAGTAAGCGCCTTTTAATTTCATGGCTGCAATCACCTTCTGCAGTGATTTTGGAGCCCAGAAAACTAAAGTCAGCCTCTGTTTCTACTGTTTCCCCATCTATTTGCCATGAAGTGATGGGACCAGTATCTAAATGTTGTTCTTTAAGCCAACTTTTTATTCTCTTCTTTCACGTTCATTAAGAGGTGATTAATTCTTCTTCACTTTCTGCCATAAGGGTGGTGTCATCTGCATATCTGAGGTTATTGATATTTCTCCCTGCAATCTTGATTCCAGCTTGTGTTTCCTACAGACCAGTGTTTCTCATGATGTAATTTGCATATAAGTTAAATAAGCAGGGTGAAATATACAGCTTTGATGTACTCCTTTTCCTATTTGGAACCAATCTGTTGTTCCATGTACAGTTCTATATATTGCTTCCTGACCTGCATACAAGTTTCTCCATATGCAAGTCAGGTGGTCTGGTATTCCCATATTTTAAAAAAAAATTTACACAGTTCATTGTGATCCACAATTCAAAGGCTTTGGCATAGTCAATAAAGAAGAAACATATAATTTCCTGGATTTCTCTGGTTTTTCCTAAAACCGAGTGGATGTTTGCCATTTTATCTCTAGTTCCTCTGCCTTTTCTAAATCCACCTTGAACATCTGGAAATTCATGGTTCCCATGTTACTGATTCATGGCTTGGAAAATTTTAAGGAACACTTTAGTAGAGTGTGAGATGAGTGCAATTGTATTGTAGTTCAGCATTTTTTGCCATTGCTTTTCTTTGAGATTGGAGTGAAATCTGATATTTTCCATCCCTGTGTCCACTGCTGAGTTTTGAAAGTTTGCCGTCATATTGCATGCATCACTTTCACAGCATCGTTTTTCAGGATTTGAAATAGTTCAAATGGAATTCCATCATCTCCAGTATCTTTGTTCATAATGATGCTTCCTAAGGCCCACTAGACTTCGCTTTCCAGGATGTCTGGCTCTAGGTGAGTAATTTCGTGATTGTCTGGGTCATGAAGTGTTTTTTTTTTTTGTTGTTGTTGTTGTTGGTACAGTCCTTCTGTGTATTCTTGCCATCTCTTCTTAATCTCTTCTGCTTCTGTTAGGTCCCTACCATTTCTGAATGTCTCTACTGCTTTCCCAGATAACCTACAATTACAGTAATAAGTCTTAGAGAATGCTGTTCTGGCATACTGTCTCGGGTCACACAGAGTTCCAGCCCCAGGATACCACTTCCTTTCAGTTGCAGGCCAAGAGGAGTCACCCAGAATCATGGCTCAGACACACACAAGTGGATACATGCCCTGGCTTTTCTGGCACTGTGACTTTGGAGCACGCCACTCCTCCCAGCCCACACGTCCCTCCACCCCATGGGTTTGCTGTGCCTTCACCCATATTCCTCCTCCTGCTCCAGCTCCTTCTCTCCTCCTGAACAACCAACCCTAAGAAGCGGTAGTAAGGATATGACTTTGCCCCAGGAACCAGGAATGCCCTGGATGATTCCACAAGCGACATTTTTCCTCTGATGGTTCTTCCACCTGAGCGGAAAGTAGGCCCTGTGGTAATTTTCACTCCCACAACTCAGCTCTACCTGCGGGAAAGCCAATGCCTCCACTGCACGAAGTGAGGGCAGTGGGAGCCAATCCCTCAGGGTTCCTGACCTGCATACAGGTTTCTCAAGAGGCAGGTCAGGTGGCCTGGTATTCCCATCTCTTTCAGAATTTTCCACAATTTATTGTGATCCACAGAGTCAAAGGCTTTGGCATAGTCAATGAAGCAGAAATAGATGTTTTTCTGGAACTCTCTTGCTTTCTCCATGATCAAGCATATGTTGGCAATTTGATCTCTGGTACCTGTGCCTTTTGTAAAACCTGATTGAACATCTGGAATTTCAAGGTTCACATATTTCTGAAGCCTGGTTTCGAGGATTTTGAGCATGACTTTACTAGCGTGTGAGATGAGTGAAATTATGCGGTAGTTTGAGCATTCTTTGTTATTGCCTTTCTTTGGGATTGGAATGAAGACTGACCTTTTCCAGTCCTGTGGCCACTGCTGAGTTTTCCAAATTTGCTGGCATATTGAGTGCAGCACTTTCACAGCATCATCGGAGCAGCTGTGAAGAGATATCCCATGGCCAAGGTAAGAGAAACCCAAATAAGACGGTAGGTATTTTGAGGGGACATCAGAGGGTAGACACACTGAAATCATGATGACAGGAAACTAGTCGATCTGATCACATGGACCACAGCCGAATGTGGTCCACTGGAGAAGGGAATTGCAAATCACTTCAGTGTACTTGCCTTGAGGACCCCAGGAACAGCATCAAAGGGCAAAATGATAGGATACTAAATGAGGAATTCCCCAGGTCGGTAGGTGCCCATTTTGCTACTGTATATCCGTGGAGAAATAACTCTAGATGGAATGAAGGGATGGAGCAAAAACTAAACCAATACCCAGTTGTGGATGTGTCTGGTGATAGAAGCAAGGTCCGGTGTTGTAAAGAGCAATATTGCATAGGAACCTGGAATGTTAGGTCCATGAATCAAGGCAAATTGGAAGTGGTCAAACAGGAGATGGCAAGAGTGAACATAAACATTCTAGGAATCAGTGAATGAAAATGGACTGCAATGGGTGAATTTAACTCAGATGACCATTATATCTACTACTGTGGGCAAGAATCCCTTAGAAGAAATGGAGTAGCCATCATAGTCAACAAAAGAGTCCGAAATGCAGTACTTGGATGCAATCTTAAAAACGACAGAATGATTTCTGTTCGTTTCCAAGGCAAACCATTCAATATTACAGTAATCCATGCCTATGCCCCAACCAGTAACTCTGAAGAAGCCAAAGTTGAACGGTTCTATGAAGACCTACAAGACCTGATCAACACAAGCATGCCCTAAATGGAAGCTATTTTCTTGAGCAACAGTTTCAAAGTGCAAATAGGGGAAACAGGTGTTTCAGTAGCTGAAGACCCAGTGGTTCTTATGAAATATAGAGCTATCCTTATTTCTTACAGGAAAATCTCATTTCTGATCTTCAACTATGAAATATAGAGAAGCCCTACTTCCATGAAGGAGGATTAACTGAGATTTTTATACAGGAAATACAGAGAATTCTGTATTTCAGGGTGAAAATTGATTCTCTTGATATATGTTTGAGCAATACCAAGAATTCCATATCTCTTGAAGAAAGAGTGGTGGGCAGATTTTCATTTGCAAAATAGAGATGATTTCAATTCCATAACGATTCTCTGTATCTTTAGAAAACCAATGCCAATGTTTTCATATGTTAAATATAGATAATTCCATATTTCATTTAAGAAAATCACCACCCAGATTTTCGTATATGATATATGGAGAACTCCACATTTGTGGTAAGAAAATATCATGATACAGGATGCTTGGGGCTGGTGCACTGGGGTGACACATGGGATGACATGGGGAGGGAGATAGGAGGGGGATTCAAGATAGGCAACACATTTAGACCCGGGGTAGATTCATGTCAATGTATGTATGGCAAAACCAATAAAATAATGTAAAGTAATTAGTCTCCAATTAAAATTTAAGAAAATTAAAAAAGAATATGATAAAACAAGATTAAAAAAGGAAGAAAACCAATGCCAAGGTTTTCATATGTGAAATATAAAGGATACCATATTTCATTTAAGAATATCACCACCCAGATTTTCTTATATGATATACAGAGAAATCCACATTTTGGGTACGAAAAATAGCATCCAGATGCTTATAACGTGAAATGCCAGAAAATTCAATGTATTATGGACTAAAATCGCATCAAGATTTTCACATGTAACATATACAGAGTTTGATATTTAATTGAGTAAAATTGTCACCATGATTTTTTCAGATGTGAAATATACAGAATTCCATATTTTATGTAGGACTATGACTGCACTGATTTTGGTGTCTGAAATGTACAGAATCTTAGATTTCGTGTGGAAATGATTTTTCATATGTGATGTACATAAATTTCAGTCTTCATCTATGAAAATTTTAGCAGATGTTCTTGTATGTGATGTAGAGAGTATTTATATCTCATGTAAATACTATGTGGTCAGATTTCAAATGTGAAATATAGAGAATTCCACATTTTAGGGCATTTTCGTATAGGAAATATAGAGAATGTTTTCCACTGTTTTTGCGGTAATACCTGGGCCATGATTTCCATATGTCATACATGAAAAAATTCATATTTCTTGCCTGATAATCAGTTCACACATTTCTATGGGATACATGGAGACTTTTCATATTTCATTATGAAGGGCTATCTCCAGATTTCTATATGAGAATTATAGAAAATTACATATTTATGTCAGAAAATAATAATACAGATTTTTTATTATGAAATATCAGAATTTCATATGGCAAGGAAATAGAAGAATCGATGCTTTTGAACTGTGGTGTTGGAGAAGACTCTTGAGAGTCCCTTATACTGCAAGGAGATCCAACCAGTCCATTCTAAAGGAGATCAATCCTGGATGTTCATTGGAGGGACTGATGCTAAAGCTGAAACTCCAATACTTTGGCCACCTCATGCGACGAGTTGACTCACTGGAAAAGACTCTGATGCTGGGAAAGGTTGGGGGTGGGAGGAGAAGGGGACAACGGAGAATGAGATGGCTGGATGGCATCACCGACTCTGTGGACATGAGTTTGAGTGTACTCCGGGAGTTGGTGATGGACAGGGAGGCCTGGCGTGCTGTGATTCATGGGGTCGCGGAGATTCGGACACGACTGAGCGACTGAACTGAACTGAACTGAACTGATATATATATTCTGTCATCTTTAAAATAGACCTCATCGCATGTTTCTTTTAGGAAAATCTACACTTTGATTTTCACATGTGAAACATATCGAATTCCATATTTCACATTTGAAATTGAATGCCTCGAAAACGCTTGCTAATATTTAATTGTGTGAAATATAGAGAATTCAATATTCAATGCAAGAAATATGAATACCCATATTTCCAATGGTAACACAAAGAATTACACATATCTTGTAGGGAAATATGCACACAGATATTCATAAATGTATTTTAAAGAATTCAGTGTTTAATTCCTCTATATAATATATCCACTATATACCATACCATAACTCCGTATTTTATGCAGGAAAATCTGTGCCTGGATTTTCAAGAGATATTTAGAGAATTCCATCTCATTATCTATTTTCCTTAAAGTAACATCAGCCATATATTAGAGTGTGAACTGTAAAGAACCACATATTTCAGAAAGTAAACCTGTGCTCATATTTTGAAAAGGGTCATACAGAGAATTCCTTATTTCATACAGGGAAGTCTACACCCATCGTTTCATATGTAACATGTAGCAAATTGTGGAGAAAAATCAGTGTCCAGATTTCATAAATGAAATTATAAAGATTTTATATTTCATGTCATTGTATCTGAGATATTTCCATATTTGATAAATAGAAAATTCCATATCACGTACAAAAGCTGCACTCAAGTTTTCATATCTGTATGATACACAGCCTATGTGCCTTGTCAGAAAATCTGCACCCTGATTTTTTATGTGAAATGAACAAAAATCCATATTTCTGTGTCAAAACTTGCTCAACAGGTTTTTATATTTGAAATATAGACAATTCCATATTGCACGCAGGTAAATCTGCTTGCAGATCTAAATAGTCAGATACAGAGAATTCCATACATCAGCTAGGTAGAGTTGCACCTAAATGGTGAAATATGAAATGGAAAGAATAGCATATTTCATGTAGGAAAGTATGTGCCTTGATTTTATATGTGAGATTTCAGTCAGTTCAGTTCAGTTGCTCAGTCGTGTCCGACTCTCCACTACCCCATGAATCACAGCTTCCAGGCCTCCCTGTCCATCACCAGCTCCCGGAGTTCACTCAAACTCATGTCCATCAAGGCAGTGATGCCATCCAGCCATCTCATTCTCTGTCGTCCCCTTCTCCTCCTGCGCCCAATCCTTAAATTGTAGTACCTATTAGTAAATCTCAATTTGAGAATGGTTTGCAAACTTCTACTGACTTCCAAATAGATTTTTTGAAATCAATCTTATTTCAGTATTAACCATATGATGACGTACATTTGTAGTATTCTCTCATGTTCCCAGAAGAGGGTGCTTGCTATGAGCAGTGTGTTCTCTTGACAAACCTATGTTAGCCTTTGGAAGACTTCATTTTGTACTCTAAGGCCAAATTTGCCTGTTACCCTGGGTATGTCTTGACTTCCTACTTTTGCATTCCATTCCCCTATGATGGAAAGTTCATCGTTCTTGTCTGTTAGTTCTAGAAAGTCTTGAGGTCTTCACAGAATTGTTCTAATTCAGCTACTTCAGCATGACTCGTCAGGGCACAGACTTGGATTACTGTGTTATTAAATGGGTTCCCCTGGAAAGAAACAGAGATCATTCTCTGGTTTTTCAGATTGCCACCAAATACTACATTCTAGACTCTTTTGTTGACTATGATGGCTACTCCAATTCTTCTGAGGGATTCTTTCCCACTGTAGTAGACATGATGGTCATCTGAGATAAATTCATCCAGTCCCGTCCGTTTTAGTTCACTGATGCCTAAAATGTCAATGTTCACTCTTGAAATCGCCGTTTCGACCCCTTCCTATTTAAATACCTTGATTCATGGACCTAACCTTTAAAGTTCCTATGCAATCTTGCTCTTTAGAGCATTGGGGTGTTCTTCCATCACTAGTCACATCTGCAACTGGGTACTGTTTTGGCTTTGGCTCCATGACTTCATTCTTTTTGGAATTTCTTCTGCACTGATCTCCCATATGATATCGGGCAGCTACCAACCCTGGAGTTTGTCTTTCAGTATGCTATATTTTGCCTTTACATGCTGCCCATGGATTTCTTCAGGCAGGAATATTGACGAGGTTTTACATTCCCTTCTCCAAGGATGATGATTTGTCAGAACCCATTACCATGATCCGTCCATCTTGGGTGGCCCTACAAGCATGGCACATAGTTTCATTGAGTGAGTTAGACAAGGCTCTGTCCCATGTGATCAGTTTGTTTAGTTTTCTGAGGTTATGGTTTTCATTCGAGGTTGTGGAAGCTTCCTGATGGGAACGACTGACTAAGGGAAACTGATTCTTGTTCTGATGGGTAGAGACATGCTCAGTTCAGTGCAGTTCAGTGGCTCAGTCATTGACAAATCTTTGTGGCCCTATGCACTACAGCATGCCAGTCCTCCCCGTCCATCACCAACTGATCGAGTTTACTCAAACTCATGTTCATTAAGTCGGTGATGCTCTCCAATCATCTCATCTTCTGTCCACTGTTATCCTCCCACTCTGAACCTTTCCCAGTGTCAGGGTCTTTTCCAATGAGTCAGTTCTTCATACCACACGTCCAAAGTATTGGAGTTTCAGCTTCAGCATCATTCCTTCAAAAGCATCAATTCTTTGGCTTTCTTTATAGTCCAAATAGCTCAGCTTTCTTTATAGTCCAAATCTCACGTCCATACATGACTACCGGTAAAATTATAACTTTGACTAGACAGAAATATTTTGGAAAGTAATCTCTCTGATATTTGATATGCTATCTAGTTTGGTCATATTTTTCTACAAAAGAGAAAGCATATTTTAATTTTATGGCTGCATTTTCAATCTGCTGTGATTTTGAATACATCTCCACACACAAAACCCACTCCTGGCCAAAAAAAAAAAAAAAGTCTCTCATTCTTTCCATTGTTTCCCCTTCTATTTGCCATGAAGTGATGAAACCGGTTGACATCATCATTGTTTTCTGAGTTTTGAGTTTTATGTCATCTATTTCACTCTCCCCTTTCAGATTCAACAAGGGGATATGTAGTTCGTCTTGCCTTTCTTTCATATACATAGTGCCATCTCCAGATAAGAGATTATTGATATTTCACCTGGCTATCTTGACTCCAGCACGTGTTTATGCGACCAGGCATTTCGCATGATATAATCTGCATATAATTTACATCATCAGCATGTCAGTATACAGCCTTGACGTACTCCTTTCCCATTGGATTCAGACTGTTTTTCCATTTCCAGTTCTAACTGTGGCGTCTTGACCTGCATACAGAATTTTTCAGGAGGCAGGTCAGGTGGTCTGGTATTATCATCTCTTGAGGAATTTTCCATAGTTTGTTGTGATTCAGAGTCAGTGGCTTTGGTGTAGTCATTGATGCAGAAGTAGACTTTTTTCTTCTGGTACTCTCTTCCTGTGTTGTTGATCCAAAAGTTATTGACAATTTGATGTCTGGTTCCTCTGCCTTTTAAAAATCAAACTTGAACACCCAGAAGTTCATGGTTTATGTACTGTTGAAGCCTATTTTGGAGAATTCCGATCATTATTTTGCTAGTGTGTAAGAAGGCAATGGCAACCACTCCAGTTCTCTTGCCTGGAAAATCCCATTGACAAAGGAGCCTGGTAGGCTGCAGTCCATGGGGTCGCTAAGACTTGAACACTGCTGAGCAAATTTACTTTCACTTTTCACTTTTATGCATTGGAAAAGGAAATGGCAACCTACTCCAGTGTTCTTGCCTGGAGAATCCCGGGGACATGGGAGCTTGGTGGGCTGCCGTCTATGGGGCTGCACAGAGTCGGACACGACTGAAGTGATTTAGTAGTAGCAGTAGTAAGATGATTGCAATTGTGTGGTAGTGTGAACATTCTTTGGCACTGGCTTTCTTTAAGGTTGAACTAAAACTGAACTTCTCCTTGCATAATTATGGGTCACTAATATGTGTATATTACAAAACCCATCCCAATATTGGATTATGCTTATCGTCCACTTAATTTTTTTAAAACTAATTTATGAAAAAGGAGTGAAAAGATAAAATAATTCTACTTGGTGCTCTCTGTTGACCTAAATCTGAAGGAAGTCTAAAAATGCAGGGATTTATGTACACATAAGTGTCATTCGTTTTGATATATTACAAAAAAGTAAGAGAAGGTTGTATAATTTTTATAAAATAAAATTGCTTAAAGCAATATTAGAAGTCAGCTGTACCTCAAGCAGTGAACAAATAAATGGTTCCACCACTTGCAATATTTGGGTCCTTGAGAACGTGATGAGAAGTAACATATTTCAGTTACAAGGTGACAGACAGGTGATGATATAAATAATAATATTTGAATTTAGAAAAAGTGAGTTGAACTAGTTTGCATTCCCACCAACATTGTAAGGTTCCTTTAAAAACTGGAAATAGAACCGCCATATGATCCAGCAATCGCACTCCTGGGCATACACACCGAGGAAACCAGAATTGAAATAGACACATGTACTCCAATGTTCATCGCAGCACTGTTTATAATAGCCAGGACACGGAAGCAACCTAGATGTCTATCTGCAGATGAAAGGATAAGAAAGCTTTGGTACATATACACAATGGAATATTACTGAGCCATTAAAAAGAATGCATTGGAATCAGTTCTAATGAGGTGGATGAAACTAGAGCCTATTATACAGAGTAAAATAAGCCAGAAACAAAAACACCAATGCAGTATACTAACGCATATATATGAAATTTAGAAAGATGGAAATGATAAAGCTATACATGAGACCGCAAAAGAGACACAGATGAATAAAACAGTCTTGGGGACTCTGTGGGAGAGGGTGAGGGTGGGATGATTTGGAAGAATGGCATTGAAAAATGTATATTATCATATGTGAAACGAATCGCCAGTTCAAGGTCAATGGATGCTACAGAATGCTCGAGTCTGCTGTGCCGGGATGACCCAGAGGGATCATAAGGGGCGGAGGGAGGTGGGAGGTGGGTTCAGGAAGGGGAACTCATGTACACCCGGAGTGGACTCATGTCGATGTATGGCAAAACCAACCAATATAATATTGTAAAATAATACAGTTCAGGTCAGTACGGTTCAGTAGCTCAGTCGTGTCCGACTCTTTCCGACCCCATGAATCACAGCATGCCAGGCCTCCCTGTCCATCACCAACTCCCGGAGTTCACTCAAACTCATGGCCATCCAGTCGGTGATGCCATCCAGCAATCTCATTCTCTGTCGTCCCCATCTCCTCACACCCCCAATCCCTCCCAGTGTCAGACTCTTCTCCAGTGAATCAACTCGTCGCATGAGGTGGCCAAAGTATTGCAGTTTCAGCTTTAGCATCAGTCCTTTCAGTGAACAGCCAGGACTGATCTCCTTTAGAAAGGACTGGTTGAATCTCCTTGCAGTCCAAGGGACTCTCAAGAGTCTTCTCCAGCTCCACGGTTCAAAAGCATTAATTCTTTGGCGATCAGCTTTCTTCACAGTCCAACTTTCACGTCCATACATGACAACGGGAAAAACCATAGCCTTGACTAGATGGACCTTGGTTGGCAAAGTAATGTCTCTGTTTTTTAATATGCTATCTACGTTGGTCATAACTTTCCTTCCAAGGAGTAAGCATCTTCTCATTTCCTGCCTGCAATCAGCATCTGCAGTGATTTTTGAGCCCTAAAAAATAAAGTCTGACACTCTTTCCACTGTTTCCCCATTTATTTCCCATGAAGTGATGGGGCCAGATGCCATGATCTTCATTTTCTGAAAGTTGAGCTTCAAGCCAAACTTTTCACTCTCTTCTTTCACTTTCATCAAGAGGCTTTTGAGTTCCTCTTCACTTTCTGCCATAAGGGTGGTGTCATATGCATATCTGAGATTATTGATATTTCTCTCGGCAATCTTGATTCTAGCTCGTGCTTCTTCCAGCCCAGCGTTCCTCATGATGTACTCTGCATAGAATTTAAGCAGGGTGACAATATACAAACTTGATGTACTCCTTTTCCTATTTGGAAACAGTCTGTTGTTCCATGACCAATTCTAACTGTTGCTTCCTGACCTGCATACAGGTTTCTCAAGAGGCAGGTCAGGTGGTCTGGTATTCCCATCTCTTTCGGAATGTTCCACAGTCTATTGTGATCCACACAGTCAATGGCTTTGGCATAGTCAATGAAGCAGAAATAGATGTTTTTATGGAACTCTCTTGCTTTCTCCATGATCCAGCCGATGTTTGCAAATTAATACCTCGTTCCTCTGGCTTTTCTAAAACCTGCCTGAACATCTGTGAGTCCACGGTTCACATATTGCTGAAGCCTGGCTTGGAGAATTTTGAGCGTGACTTTAGTAGAGTGTGAGTGAAATAATTAGCTTCCAATAAAAATTAAAAAATAAAATAAAAAAAAAAAAAGAAAATGTGAGTTGAAAGTCGTTATCTGAGCCTATTCAAAATGGACCATGATTGTTCAAGTTACCAACTTGTATCGTATGTCAAATATTTATTCAAGGAAGATGTTCTAATAGAGACATGACGGACATAGATCTGCAGATCTTAGCTCAAGATTATTAGTGAAGTTGGAAATACAACTTCTATCACAGCCACACGTTCAATAGCGTGTACTAGAATATATGTTTCTCCCATTGATTTGGGCTTTCTAGGCCTTCTACCCTAGGGCCAGGTAGTGAAAGGCAGAACTTCGTGATAGGCAAAAGTCTGTATATTGCAGAGGCACAGTTCCCTTGATGGAGCCATTCACTGAGGCCTTTACCACGGTTCGAAAAAGTAGCCAAAATGTCCGATGCTCACCTCCATGATCTAATAGTTGTGGCAAACTGTAGGGGTAAAAGTCTACGACACCCAGCCCTCTTCTAGATAGTATGAGAAGACAGAGGCCCAACTGTCCTTCGGGCACCTGACTCCCTCATTAAAATGACTGGCCAATGTATGAGAACCTTGGAAAGAGAAGGACACAGAGAAGAGACAGCGTCCCCTTCAGCTGGGACTGGGCACTGATGGGAGACCCAAGACCAGACATTGAGATCTAGCCTGAACCCAGACAGGATCACCAGCCTTCAGAAAGAAACCTTCCTCTTAACCAGGATGTTGGATGATGAAAGTCATTTTAGCATACTTCTTTTCAGGATACGGATTGATATTTGCTTCAGTACAGGTTTACAGAAACAGTATTACCTGACGGTGACTTTACCTCAATAACAGAGGATCTGACAAGATAGTTTCAACACCTAATCACAACTCTCACTTACGTTTCCTCTAAGAATGCTGTGTTGAAAACTTTGAGGAGTTTGGTGTAAGTAAAAGCATAAGCCACACGTCTTGCATTGTTCTGCAATGAAAACCTCTAGTATTTAAATGCCAATCTTTGGAAATAACTTAGCCTAATAATATTGGGTATTTTTAGCAGTAGCATCCTATTTCTCAGTTATGTGAATCAGAGAGTGCCTCATTTCAAAACCACATTCTCTCAGGTGTACATGAGAAGATTACACTTTTCCAGTATAAAACAAATTAGCTGGTGCACTGGGATGAACCAGAGGGATGGGATGGGGAGGGAGGTAGGAGGGCGGTCCAGATGGGGACCGGGGCGGATTCATGTCAATGTATGGCAAAACAAATACAATATTGTAAAGTAATCAGCCTCCAATTAAAATAAATACATTTACAATAATAATAATAATATCAAATTAGCAAACACCTATGGCTATCCCGATTATCAAGTTAATTAAGGACCAGATGTCATCAGGTCTATTTGAAGAATACTTATAAGTTTGAAAATATAGTAATGAACTGATTTGCTAGTATCAGTTCAGTTCAGTTCAGTTCAGTCACTCAGTTGTGTCCGACTCTCCACGACCCCATGAATCACTGCATGCCAGGCCTCCCTGTCCATCACCAACTCCTGGAGTACACTCGAACTCATGTCCACAGAGTCGGTGATGCCATCCAGCCATCTCATTCTCCGTCGTCCCCTTCTCCTCCCGCCCCCAAGCTTTCCAACTTTGATAGTATATTAGAAAGCAGAGACATTACTTTGCCAACCAAGATCCGTCTAGTCAAGGCAATGGTTTTTCCCGTGGTCATGTATGGATGTGAGAGTTGGACTGTGAATAAAGCTGATCGCCGAAGAATTGGTGCTTTTGAACTGTGGTGTTGGAGAAGACTCTTGAGAGTCCCTTATACTGCAAGGAGAACCAACCAGTCCATTCTAAAGGAGATCAATCCTAGATGTTCATTGGAGGGACTGATGCTAAAGCTGAAACTGCAATACTTTGCTAGTATACATATATAATATATATGTATTTTGACTTTACAAACATTTTGTCGTTTGTATATGTGCATCACAGTTTGGTTTAATACTTATACAAAATAAATATTCTTCTTTCCCTAATGTCTTTATGTATAGGATATTGAGGTTGGCAAGAAACTCTGAATCTTGTTTACAGATGTATGAGTCCCAAACAACCCATTTTTCTTAACAATCTTCATTCTGAATTGGTTAAATCTGATTAGTGGGGTGAACACTCAGAAGCAGATTATTATACAACAGTCACTAGTCAAAAGAGGAAAATCAATATTGTAGAATAATTTTGTCCTCTCAAAATGTATATTTTGAAGCCAATGGCATCACCGACTCGATGGACATGAGTTTGAGTGAACTCCGGGAGTTGGTGATGGACAGGGAGGCCTGGCATGCTGTGATTCATGGGGTCACTGAGAGTCGGACATGACTGAACTACTGAACTGAACTTACTTTACTTTGTACAGAGTCAAAATTGTGAGCAATGTATAATTTCTTTCTGAACCTTTTTGCCCATAGGGTTTATAGGTAGATATTTTGATACACAGAACTGGGTTTTTATAAGGAAAGGAGAGCAGACACAAAAAAAACAGAGACATTTATATGTGAAGACAAAGCTGTGTGATGATGTGCCACCATCCAAAAGAGGCCTCAGAAGAAAGCAAATCTGGTAACCCTTGATTACTGGCTAGGTCCCTGGAAGTATGAGAAAATATTTATTGAAGGTACCTGCTTTATGGAATGCCTTTACAGCAAACCTTGAAAAGACTTACACCACTACCTCTTGAAAATAAACTTTCAAGATCAAAAGAAGACTACAGTTCATACCCAGGTTCTCAGGGAAAGGAAACTGTTAAAGAACTCTCTGACCCATTAACTGATGATGTTTCAGAATTTTAAAGGAAAAAATTCCGTTCTCCATTGCAAAGAGAAGTAAAAAGTTTTTAGGAATAAATTTACCTAAATAAACAAAAGACCTGAATCTATATATCGAAACCTAAAACACTGCAGAAATAAAAATAATAGAAACAGACAGAGAAATATGTCAGGTTCTTAGATCAGAAGAATCAATATATGAAAATGAGTACACCAGCCAAAACACCATAGGTTCACCGCTATCTCCCAGTGTTGTTGCTGTTGTCATTTTTTTTTTCCACAGAACAAGAACAAACAATTTCAACCTCTGATAGCCAAAGCAATCTTGAAAAAGAAGAATGGAAATAGTGGGATCAACCTGCCTGACTTCAGGCTTGCTACAATCATCAAGAAAGAAAGGTACCGTCACAAGACAAAAATATAGATCAATGGAACAATATAGAAAGCACAGAGACATATCCACACACATATGGACACTTTATCTTTGACAAAGGAGGCAAAAATGTATAATGGAGAAGAGACAACGACTTTAAAAAGCGCTGCTGGGGAAAATGGTCAACAACTGTAAAACAATGGCGCTAAAACACATTCTACCACCCTATACAACAATACACTTAAAATGGATTAAAGAAGTAAACATAAGTCTAGAAACTATGTAACTCTCAGAGAAAAACATAGGCAGAACAGACTCTAACACGAATCACAGCATGATTCTCTGTGACACAGCTGAGTGATGGAAATAAAAACTAAAACAAATATGGGACCTCATTAAACTTAAAAGTTTTACACAATGAAGGAAACAATACTCAAGGTGAAAAGGCAGCCTTCCAAATGGGAGAAAATAATAGTAAACAAAGTAACTGACAACAAACTAATCTCCGAAATATACAAGCAGCTCATGCATTTCAATACCAAAAAAATAAGCAATCCAATCAAAACGTGGGACAAAGAACTAAAGAGATTTCTCAGAAGGAGACATAAAGATGTCTAACAAACACTCGAAAATCTGCTCAACATCACTCATTATCAGAGAAACTCAAATCAATAGTACAGTGAGGTACCATTTCACACTGGCCAAAAAGCTACCATCAAAAACTGCCATCAAAAACCTCTACAAGCCAACAATGCTGGAAAGGGGGCGGAGAAAGGGAACCTTCTGACATTGTTGGTGGGAAGGCACACTAGTATGGGCACTATGGAGAAGAGTGTGGAGATTCCTTAAAAAAAAAAAAAAGAAAGAAAGAAAATAGAATTACCATATGACCCAGCGACCCCACTTCTGGGTATACACACCAAAACAACTAGAATTCAATGAAACATATGTACTCCAATGTTCATTGCATGAAACAACCTTGATGTCTGGTTCGAAGATGAATGGTTAAGGATGATGCTATCCATATACACAGTGGAATATTCAGCTATTAAAAAAGGGACATGTTTGAGTCAGTGCGATGAGGTGGATGTAACTGGAGCCTATTATACTGAGGGAAGCAAGCCAGAAAGAGAAACACCAACACAATATATGAAACCTTATACATGAAATTTAGAAAGAGGTAACAATGATGCTATAAGAGAGACAATGAAAGTGACACACATATAAAGAAAAGAATTTGAGATTAGGTGGAAGAAAGTGAGGGTGGGATGCTAGGAAAGAATAGCATTGAAACATGAGACACTGAAACATGTATATTATCATATGGAGAACAGATAACCAGTTGAAGCTCATTACATGAAACACGGCATGCAAAACTGGTGCTGTGGGACAACCCAGAAGGATGAGTCCATGAGATGGCTGACTGATATAGTAGTGTGGAGGAAGCTCTGATGAGAATTCAGTAGTCACAAATGTAGTTCACTTGTATTACAATAAAAAAAAAAATATATATATATATATATATATATATATTTATGGCCCCATAAATATATATATATATATATATATATATTTATGACTTCATTGCCATCCACATTTCTTTTACTGTAGCAATGAGTAGTCTAAACCACTGTGACTGAGGCCTTCAGATATGTCACTGTGAAGCCCATCCTTTCTTCTTGCTAAGATCATCTCCATGTTCCCCTGAGCATCAGGTGTCTCCATAAGTACTTCTTATCTGTTGCTCGTGAAGACAATTGAACAACCCTCATGACCTCTTATCAATCTCATTAAAGTGTGAAACAGACAAATGTGCTAAAAAGGCCTGGAAATCTTCACTAATACTGAGAACTCCTTCAGAAGAGGGAGTCTCAGCCTTCCTGATAAGTTCTTGGTAAAGGTCATGTAACTCGTGGGAAAGAATATGATGAATATGCTCACTCTTGCCATGGAAAGAAGTAGGTAATACTATGGAACTAATAAGCCCTTTCATATGTGACATAAAAAATGATGAGACAGCATAGGAAATACAGGACTCCAAGCCACACATATGTGGGGGAAAGTTCTTGGGGTTCTTTTTTTCTACAACAAACCTGTTCAATACATAAAGCAGCCTGCTCCTGGAAAGGAAGAGATATATATGGGTATCAAGATTATCATTTCCTCTCAGTGCCAGATCTTTCTGTTGTGCTCCTTACTGGTTTAGACAAGGGAAAACTTAAGTTAGAGTTTATCATTCCCAAATAGGAAAAGAAACGTCCCAGTGGACCAATTTCTATCAAGTCAAAACAGTGTCTTTATTTCATATACTAGGAAAGAAGTTTAAAATCTTGGATGGAGAAAAAGAAGCATAAGACCCTCCACACAGGATACATTTTCGTTTATTTCTTCTTTTTTCTTTTTGAAGGTAAAGAAACAGCCAGTGGACTTTAATAAAGTCACAGAGATAATTTAGAAAAATGTTAAGCCCTTCAGTGTGAGTGACACAATGTCCTAGGAGACAATAAATGGAACACAATTGGATCTGACACTAAGTTATATGTATGTTTGTATGTTCAGTCTTGTCCAACTCTGCAACGAAATGGAATGTAGAACACCAGGATCCTCTGCTCATGGGATTTACCAGGCAAGAGTGTTGCTTTCTGTGGCCATTTCCTACTCCACTGTTAGATGTGTAGAATGAATAAAAACATTATCCATGATTTTCTTTCATCTCTTTCAATACAAAATAAATTATAAAGGCTCTTTGTTCCAGCGAATCTTTCTGAAATTCCAAAGATGCCATTGTGAATGAGAAACGGTCAAAATATTGTGGACTCTCATGATCACAGCAAGGCAGATACAAATTCAAGGAAAAGGTAAACCTTGAAACCTGGCCTACCTTATAATTCAGTGAAGCTCATTTTTTGTTAAATAACAAAAGTTCCCTTTTTTATGTCCTTTTAACAGCTAAAGATGGAGAAATAGGTAGATAGACGGAGTAGAGCTCAGAATAGTGGGACAGAAATTTCTGTATAGGACCCAGTCAGTTTTCAAGAGTTTCACCTTTGTTTGCTGGCCTGTTTGCTTGTTTGTTTTTAAAGAACTCATTTCCCAGAACTTCATAGCAACGTTAGTGATGCTGAAGATCTAGTGTCACCTTGGTGTTGGCGGGAACCACGACCAAGAGCAAGTGGCACTGATTTCCCTTAGGGCTCCAGGTATAAATCAGTATGTCCAGTGTTTTTGTTCTCCATAAGAGGAGCCACAAATCAAATATCCAAAATCTGTGGGATCATGAAAATAACAAAAGAGATCCAGGAACAAACAAACAAATAAACATATTCTTCTACTTCATTGTTTATAACAAAGGTTTTGACTGTGTGGATCACAGCAAACGGTGGAAAATTCTTAAATTGATAGGAACACCAGGTCACCTGACCTGCCTCCTAAAATATCTGTATGCAGATCAAGAAACACCAGTTAGAGCCGGATGGAAAACAACAGACTACTTCCAATTAGGGTAAGGATTATGACACCGTTGAATTTTGTAACTCTGCTTATTTAAATTATATGTAATGTTCACTTCAGTCTTTCAGTTATATCTAACTCTTTGCGACCCATTAACCACAGCACACCAGGCCTCCTTGTCCATTACCAACTCCTTTGGTTTATGCAAACTCGTTTTCATTGAGTTGTTGATGCTATCCAATCATCTCATCCTTTGTCATCCCTTTCTCATCATGCCATGTCATGCCCTTTCTCTTCAATATTTCGTAGCATCAGGAAATTTCCCAGTGAGTCACTTAATGGCCAAAGTATTGCAATTTCGTCTTCAAGATCAATCACTCCAATGAACACCCAGGACTGATCTCCATTAGGATGGACTGGTTGGATCTCCCTGCAGTCCAAGGGACTCTCAAGAGTCTTGGCCTACACAACAGTTCAAAAGCATCAATTCTTCAATGCTCAGATTTCTTTATAGTCCAAATCTCACATCCATACATGGCCACTGGGGAAACCATAGTCTTTACTAGATGGACCTTTGTTGGCAAAGTAATGCCTCTTCTTTATAATATTCTGACCGGGCTGGTCATAACTTTCCTTCCAGAGAGTAAGCGTCTTTTAATTTTAATGGCTTCAATCACCATCTGCAGCAATCTTGGCGCCTAAGTAATAGTCAGTGACGGTTACAACTGTTTCCCCACCTATTTGCCATGAAGCGATGGGACCGGATACCATAATCTTAGTTTTCTGAATGTTGAGTTTCAAGCGAACTTTTTCACTATCCTCTTTCACTGTCATCAAGTGGTTCTTTAGTTATTTTTCACTTTCTGCCAAAAGGGAGGTGTCATTGGCATATCTGACGTTATTGATATTTCTCCCAGAAACCTTGATACCAGCTTGTGTTTCCTCCAGCCCAGCACTTCTCATGATGTACTCTGCATATAAGTTAAATAAACAGGGTGATGATATACAGCCTTGACGTACTCCTTTTCATATTCGGAACCAGTCTGTTGTTCCATGAAACAGTTCTTACTGTTGCTTCGTGACCTACATATAGGTTTCTCAAGAGGCAGTTCAGGTGGTCAGGTATTCCAATCTCTTTCAAATTTTCCACAATTTATGGTGATCCACACACTCAAAGGCTTTGCCATAGCCAGTAAAGAAGACATAGATCCTTTTCTGGAGCTCTCTTTCTTTTTCGATGATCCATCGGAATTTGGCAATTTGATCTCCGGTTCCTCTGCCATTTTTAAAAGCCATTTTCCAGCTTGAACATCTGGAAGTTCACAGTTCAAGTATTGCTGAAGCTTGGCTTGGAGAATATAGAGCATTATTTTACTAGCATGTAAGATGAGATTTGGTGATGGGCAGGGAGGCCTGGCATGCTGTGATTCATGGGGTCGTGGAGAGTCAGACACGACTGAGCGACTGAACTGAACTGAACTGAAGATGAGTGCAATTTTGCGGTAGTTTACAAATTCTATGGCATTGTCTTTCTTTGGGATTGAAATGAATATTGCCCTTTTTCAGTCCTGTGGCCACTGCTGAATTTTCCGAATTAGCTGGCATATTGAGTGCAGCATTTTGAAAGTATCATCTTTCAGGTTTTAAAATAGCTCAACTGAAATTCCAAAACCTACACTAGCTCAGTTCGTAGTGATGCTTCCTAAGGCCAGCTTGACTTCACGTTCTAAGATGTCTGGCTCTAGGTGAGTGATCACACCATCGTGATTATCTGGGTTGTAAAGATATGTTTGTACAGTTCTTCTGTGTTTTACCACCTCTACTCAATAGTTTCTGCATCGGCTAGATCCCTACCGTTTCTGTGCTTTATTGAGACCATCGTTGCATGAGATGTTCTCTTAGGATCACCAAAGTTCTTGAGGAGATCTCTAGTCTTCCCCATTCTATTGGTTCCATTCTTTTTTCGCATTGATCCCTGAGGTAGGCTTTCTTTTCCTTCCTTGCCTTTCTTTAGAAATCTGCATTCAAATGGATACATCATTCCTCTTCTCTTTCGCTTTCTGTTTCCCTTGTTTTCAAAGCTATTTGTAAAGCCTCCTCAGACATCATTTCATTTTTTGCATTTCTTTACCTGGGAATGGTTATGATCCCTGTCTCCTGTACAATGGCAGGTACATCCATCCATAGCTCATCAGGCACTCTGTCAATCGAATCTAGTCCCTTATATGTATTTTGCACTTCCAGTGCATAGTCATAAGGAATTTGATTTAGTTCATACCTGAATGGTCTAGTGGTTTCCTCCAATTTCTTTAACTTTTGTCTGAATTTGACAATAAGAAATTCACGTTCTGAGCCACAGTCAGCTTCCTGTTTTGGTTTTGCTGACTGTATAGAGCTTCTCTATTTTGGCTACAAAGAGTATGATCAATCTGATTTCAGTGTCGACCATCTGGCGATGTCCATGTGTAGAGTCTTCACTTGTGTTGCTGGAAGAGGGTGTTTGCTTGACCAGTGCGTTCTCTTGGCAGAACTCTACTAGCCTTTTACCCTGCTACATTCTGTACTCCAAGGCCAATTTGCCTCGTACTCTAGGTGTTTCTTGACTTTCTACTTCTGTTTTCCATTCCCCTATAATGAAAAGGACATCTTTTTTGGGTGTTAGTTTTAGAAGGTCTTGTAGGTCTTCACAGAACTTTCAACTTCAGCTTCTTCAAGGTTACTGATCAGAGCATAGATTTGGATTACCATGATATTGAATGGTTTGCCTTGGAAAAGAACAGAGATCATTCTGTCGTTTTTGAGATTGCTCTCAAGTACTGCATTTTGGACTCTTTTGTTGACTATGGTGTCTACTCAATTTCTTCAAAGGGGTTCCTGCCCACAGTTACAGATATAATGGTCCTGTGAGTTAAATTCTCCCATTCCAATCCATCTTAGTTCATTCATTCCTACAATGTCAATGTTTACTCTGGCCATTTCCTGTTTGGCCACTTCCAATTTGCCTTGATACATGGACCTAACATTCCAGGTTCCTATGCAATATTGCCCTTTACAGCATCAAACCCTGATTCCATCACGAGTCCCACTCACAACTGATTCTTGATTCTGCTTTGGCTCAATTGCTTCATTATTTGTGGAGTTATTTCTCCACGGATCTCTAGAAGCATATTGGGAACTTACCGATGGTTCATCTTTCAATGTCCTATCTTTTTGTTTTCATGGTTTTCATGGGGTTCTCAAGGCTAGAGTACTAAGTGGTTTGCCATTCCCTTCTCCAGTGGACCACATTCTTTCCACTTTGGTGAAGGGCTGTCATTAAAGTAAAAGACAATTTCTTCTTGGAGAAAACTCTATTGCAAACCTAGACATTGTATTTAGAAGAGACATTCACCTTGGTAACAAAGGCCTCCACTTCACAAGCCACTGTTGTTTAACCAGAAGTCATGTGCAGATGTGAGAGCTGGAATATCAACAAGACTGAGAGAAGGAGATTCGATGGCTTTCAACTGTGCTACTGCTGAAGACGCTTCATTTCAGTTCAGTCGCTCAGTCATGTTCAACTCTTTGCGAACCCATCAACTGCAGCACGCCAGGCCTCCCCCTCCAAAACCAACTCCCAGAGACCACCCCAACACATGTCCATTTATCAGCAATGCCATCCAAGCATCTCATCCTCTACCATCCCCTTCTCCTCCTGTCCTCAATCTTACCCAGCATCAGGGTCTTTTCCAATGAGTCAACTCTTCATATCAGGTGTCCAAACTATTGGAGTTTCAGCTTCACCATGAGACATTCCAATGGATACCCAGGGCTCATCTCTGTTAGGATGGACTGGTTAGATCTTGCAGTGCAAGGTGCTCACAAGAGTCTTCTACAGCACCACAGTTAAAAGCATCAATTTTTCGGTGCTCAGCTTTTCTTACAGTCCAACTCTCACATTCATACATGACCACCGAATAAGCCTTAGCCTTGACTTGATGGACTTTTGTTGGCAAAGGAATATCCCTGCTTTTTAGTATGCTATCTAAGTTGGTTGTAACTTTCCTTCCAAGGAGAAAGTGTCTTTTAATTTCATGGCTGCAATCACCATCTGTAGTGATTTTGAATCCCCAAAAAATAAAGACTTGTAGGGGTCACTTTGACTGCATTGAGATTAAGCCAATTCATCCTAAAGGAAATCAACCCCTAAGAATTCATTCAAAGGACTAATGAAGTTGAAACTTCAGTTTTGGCCAGCTGATGCAAAGTGTCAATTCACTGGAAAAGTCCATGATGCTTTTAAAATTGATGACAGGAGAAGAAGGGAGAAACAGAGGACGAGATGGTTGAACCGTATGAGAAATACAATGGGCATGCATTTGAACAAACTCTGTGAGATACTGAAAGATAGAGAGGCCTGTTGTGCAACTGTCCATGGCGTCACAAGAGTTGAAGACAACTTGTTGACTGAACAACGACACTCCATGTCTCTAGAGTTACTTTTTCAAATCACTCTAAAATATACTTATTGAAAGTAGTAAAAAATAACAACTAAGGTTGTATAATAGAAGATGGTGTAATGCATTAAAAAAAAAAAAATATATATATATATATATATATATATATATATATATATATGGGAACGGTGGGCTCTGAAAGAAACGAATCTTAGAATGGAATAAATTTTAAGTATTAGTGTGAGGGAGGAGACATGAAAATGGAGGAGGAAAAGGATGCGAAGACAACTTTGTCCCCCACAAATTCATCAAAACGACATTTGAACGCTGAGTAATTCCCACAAAACAACTCTGAATGCCGGTAGAGGACATCAGCCACCCAGAAAAGCAGCCCATTGTCTTGGAAAGAGGTAGGAAATAATATAAAAGATAAAAAGAGAGACAAAAGAGGGAGGGATGGAGGTCCATCCCGGGAAGGGATGCTTAAAAAAAGAGAGAAGTTTCCAAACACCTGTAAACACTCACTGGTGAATCTGTGACAACCTTTGGAACCTCAGAGGGCAACAGAACCAGGAGGAACAATAGATAAATAATTAAAACCTACAGACTACGTGCCTCGCAGTAACCCCAGGGGAGAAGCAATACAGATGCCCACACTCCCCACTAGCAAGCGGTGGCTGAGCAGGGAGGCACGGGCTGCATCCCTTAGAGTAAGGACCGGGCCTGAATGACCTTAAGACAATCTGAGAGAGCTAAATTAAGAGAGCTAAGCAGACTGTGTGATAGCTAACCCGCGAAAAGGCAAAAAGCCCCAAGCTAAGACACCGCCAGACCCACTCACAGAACAAAGGACTGAACAGAGCTAGCCAGCTGTGGTCAGCGCATCCACCATCCCCCGCCGAGACAGATAGGGGAGGGCAGCCAGAGCTGGAAGTGGGCAATCGCGGCTCCAGAGAGGTATCCAATACCAAGCTGAAATCAGGCTTCTTTGTTAACCAAGACTTCTTGGGTTCTGGCCGGTCGATATCTGCCTGAGAAGGTGTGCTGGTTGTACACCCAGAAAACCGAGCAGCAGGGACGGGGGAGGCAATAAGTCGCAGCGACAGTGCTGGCCAAACACCTGGTCACCTGAGCTGCTTGGACCAGGGAAGGGCACACAATGCAGGCCCAACCAAGTCTGCACCTTTGTGTAGTACCCGAGAACTAGAACCTGAGTGACTTAGGCCAGGGATGTACATCCAACCCAGGGCCGGCCTCAGACGGTTCCTAGCAGAGCAACCTAAAGCCTGTAGAGTGTAGACTGGGACAGCACACACGCCATGAGCGGGGGAAATCCCAGTGTGGCCGAGAGACTGCAAGCACTCTCCACAGATGCTACTGATATTTGTCTGCAGCTTACCTCCCTCCCCACAGCACGACTGTACAGGTGAGCCTAAAAAAGGGTCTACGACCACCCCTTGTGTCAGGATGGGAATTAGACATTGAAGAGACCAACAAACAGAAGAAGCTTAAACAGAAGGAACTGCCTTGGAAGAGACAGATGGAAAAGTCTTGAGCCTACTGCAAGAATAAGACTGAAAACCAGAGGCAGAGGCTTAAGTCCAAATCCTGAGAACACCAGAGAACTACTGTTCCAAGGAACATTAATTGAAAGGAGCTCATCAAATGCCTCCATACCTACACTGAAACCAGGCAACACCCAAGGGTCCACAAGTTCCAGAGAAAGACATACCACGCAAATTCTACAGCAACACAGGAAAATAGACCTGAGCTTCAATATACAGGCTGCCGAAAGCCACTCCAAACCAAATGACGTCTCATAATTCATTACTGGACACTTCATTGCACTCCAGAGAGAAGAAATCCAGCTCCACCCACCAGAACACCGACAGAAGCTTCCCTATCCAAGGAAACTTGACAAGCCACCCGTCGAAGGCCACACAGAGCAATGAAACTACACCATAAAGAAAACTCCACA
This sequence comes from Moschus berezovskii, assembly GCF_049115385.1. Lineage (NCBI taxonomy): Eukaryota > Metazoa > Chordata > Mammalia > Artiodactyla > Moschidae > Moschus > Moschus berezovskii. Next base: position 71,350,317 of record NC_142489.1, read on the forward strand.
AACTGCCAGAAGAAAGAAAGGCCACCACAAACAGAGCAATATAAGCAAGATGAAGAGGCAGAGAAATATCCAGCAAGTAAAGGAACAGGATAAATGCCTTCCCAAAAAATGAGTAAGATTTAGGGAATCTACCTGATAAAGAATTTTGAATATTGATAGTGAAAATGTTTCAAAATCTTGAAAACTAACTGGAGTTACAGATAAATAACCTGGAGACAAGGATCGTGAAGATGCAAGAAAGGTTTAATAGGGATCTAGAAGAAATAAAAAAGAGTCGATATACAGTGAATAATGCAATAGGTGAGATCAGATACACTCTGGTGGGAACCAACAGTAGAATAACAGAGGCAGAAAACATTTGATAATTGAGATAGAAGATAGAATTGTAGAAATAAATGATTCAGAGAGGAAAAAAGAAAAACGAATTAAAAGAAATGAGGACCATCTCTGAGACTTCTGAGACAGTGTTAAATGCCCCAACATTGGAATCATAGAAGTCCCAGAAGAAATGACAAAAAGAAAGACCATGAGAGAATACTTGAGGAGATAATAGTTGAAAACTTCCCTAAAATGGGAAAGGAAATAATCACCCAAGTCCAAGAAATACAGAGAGTCCCCAACAGGATAAACACAGGGGAAATACTCCAACACAAAAATTAATCAAACTATCAAAGGTCAAACACAAAGAACAAATATTAAAAGCAAAAGGGGAAAACCAACAAAAAACACACAAGGGGATTCCCATAAGGATAACAGCTCATCATTCAACAGAAACTCTTCAGGCCAGGAGTCCATGGCAAGACATATTTAAAGGGATGAAAGAAAATATCCTACAGCCAAGATTACTATACCCATCAAGGATCACATTCAAGTATGAAGGAGAAATAAAAAAATTTAAAGACAAGGAAAAGCAGAGAGAATTCAGCATCACCAATCCAGCTCTCCAACAAATGCTAAAGGATCTTCTTTAGAAAGGAAACACAGAAAGGGTGTATAAACTCAAACACAAAACAATAAAGAAAATGGAAACGGGAACACACTTATCAATAATTATATTAAATGTAAATGGGTTGAATGTCCTAACCAAAAGACAAAGGCTGGCTGAATGGATACAAAAACAAGACCCCTATATATGTTGTTGCAAGGGACCCACCTCAAATCAAGGGACACATACAGACTGAAAATGAAGGGCTGGAAAAATATATTCCACGCAAAGAGAGACCAAAAGGAAGCAGGAGGAGAAATACTCGTATCACATAAAATAGACTTTAAAACAAAGGCTGTGAAAAGAGACAAAAAAGGACATTACATAATGATCAAAGGATCAATCCAAGAAGAAGATATAGCAATTATAAATATATGCACCCAACATAGGAGCACCGCAATATGTAAGACATTTTCTAACAAGTATGACGGGTGAAATTAGCAACAATGCAATAATAGAGGAAGACTTTAACACCCCACTCAAACCTATGGACAGATCAACTAAACAGAAAATTAACAAGGAAACACAAACTTTAAATGATACAATAGACCAGTTAGACCTAATAGATATATATAGTACATTTCACGACGAAACAATGAGTATCACCTTTTTCTGAAGCGCACACGAAACCTTTTCCAGGATAGATCACATCCTGGGTCATAAATCTAGGCTTGGTAAGTTCAAAAAAGCTGAAATCATTCCAAGCAACTTTTCTGACCACAATGCAGTAAGATTTGATCTCAATTATAGGAGAAAAAATATTAAAAATTCCAACATATGGAGGCTGAACAACACACTGCTGAAAAACCAACAAATCATAGAAAAAATCAAAACATGCATAGAAACGAATGAAAATGAAAACAAAACAACCCAAAACTTATGGAACACTGTAAAAGCAGTGCTGGTGGAGGTTCTTAGCAATACCGGCATACCTCAAGAAACAAGAAAAAAGTCAACTAAGTAGCCTAACTCTACATCTAAATAAACTAGAAAAGGAAGAAATGAAGAACCCCAGGGTTAGTAGAAGAAAAAAAAAATCTCAAAATTAAGGCAGAAATAAATGCAAAATAAACAAAAGAGACCATAGCAAAAATCAACAAAGCCAAACGCTGGCTCTTTGAGAGGGTAAATAAAATTGACAAACCACTAGCCAGACTCATCAAGAAACAAAGGGAGAAAGCCAAATCAATAAAACTAGAAATGAAAAGTGAGAGATCACAACTGACAACACAGAAATACAAAGGATCAGAAGAGACTACTATCAACAATTATATAGCCATAAAATGGACAACTTGGAAGAAATGGAAAAATTCTTAGAAAAGTACAACTTCCCAAAACTGAATCAGGAAGACATAGGAAATCTTAATAGACCCATCACAAGCACGGAAATCGAAGCTGTAATCAGAAATCTTCCTGGAAACAAAAGCCCAGGGCCAGACGGCATCAGAGCTGAATTCTACCAAAAATTTAGAGAAGAGGTAACAACTATTCTACTCAAACTCTTCCAGAACATTGCTGAGGAAGGGAAACTTCCAAACTCATTCTATGAGGCCACCATCACCCTAATCACAAAACCTGGCAAAGATCCCACAAAAACAGAAAACTACAGCCCAATATCACTGATGAATATAGATGCAAAATTCCCTAACATAATTCTAACAATCAGAATCCAACAACACATTAAGAAGATCATACATCATGACCAAGTGGGCTTTATCCCAGGAATGCAAGGATTCTTCAATATCCACAAATCAATCAATGTAATACAGCACATTAACACATTGGAGAGAAACAAACCAACATATGATTATCTCAATACATGCAGAGAAAGCCTTCGGCAAAATTCAACATTCCTTTATGATAAAAGCCCTCTAGAAGGTGGGAATAGAAGGAACATATGTCAACCTAGGCTACAGCAATCAGAGCAGAAAAAGACATAAAAGGAATCCAAACTGGAAAAGAAGAGGTAAATCCTTCACTGTTTGCGATGACATGATCCTCTACAGAGAAAACCCTACAGACTCTACCAGAAACCTACTAGGGCTAATCAAAGAATACAGTGAAGTTATAGGATATACAATCAACACACAGAAATCCCTTGCATTCCTATACACTAATAATGAGATAATAGAAAGAGAAGTTAAAGAAACTATTCCATACACTGTTGCAATGAAAAGAATACAATACTTAGGGATATATCTACCTAAAGAAACAGAAGACTTATATATAGAAAACTGTAAGACACTGGTGAAAGAAATCAAATAGTACACTAATAGATGGAGAAATATACCATGATCGCGGATTAGAAGAAGAAATATTGTGAAAATGTGTATACTAACTAAAGTAATTTACATCTTCAATGCAATCCTTATCAAGCTATCAAAGGTATTTTTCACAGAGCTACAACAAACAATCTCACAGTTTTTATGGAAATACAAAAAAATCCTCGAAGCGCCAAAGCAATCTTGAAATAGCATGGAACTGAGGGAATCAACCTGCTGGACTTCAGGCTCTACTACAAAGCCACAGTCATCAAGAGTGTATGGTACTGGAATAAATGCAGAAATGCAGATCAATGGAACAAAATAGAAAGCCCAGAAATAAATCCATGCACCTATGGACATCTTATCTTTGACAAAGGAAACAGGAATATAAAATGGAGAAAAGACAGTCTCTTTAACAAGTGGTGCTGGGAAAACTGATAAAAGAATGAGTCTAGAACACTCCCTATCACCATACATGAAAAGAAACTCAAAATGGATTAAAGATCTAAATGTAAGACCAGAAACTATCAAACTCCTAGAGGAGAACATAAGCAAAACCCTCTCCGAAATAATTCACAACAGGATCCTCCATGATCCACCTCCCAGAATATTGTAAGAAAAAACAAAATAAACAATTGGGTCCTAATGAAAATTAAAAGCTTCTGCACAGCACAGGATACTATTAACAAGATGAAAAGGCAGACTTCAGAAAGGGAGAAAATAATAGCCACTGAAACAACTGACAAAGAATTAATCTCCAAAAGATACAAGCAGCTCGTGCAGCTAAATTCCAGAAAAATAAACGACCCAATCAAAAAATGGGCCAAGGAACTAAACAGACATTTATCCAAAGAAGACATACAGATATCTAACAATCACATGAAAAAGATGCTCAACATCCCTCATAATTAGAGAAGCGTAAATCATAATCACAATGAAGTACCATTTCACTGCAGTCAGAATGGCTGCTATCGAAAAGTCTACAAGCAATTAATGCTGTAAAGGGTTTGGAGAAAGAGGAACCTTCTTACACTGTTGGGGGGAATGCAAACTAGTACAGCCACTATGGAGAACAGTATGTTGATTCCTTAAAAAACTGGAAATAGAACTGCCATATGACCCAGCAATCCCACTCCTGGGCATATACACCGAAAAACCAGAATTGAAAGAGACACATGTACTCCAATGTTCATTGCAGCACTGTTCTAATAGCCAGAACATGGAAGCAACCTAGATGTCCATCTGCAGATGAATGGATAAGAAAGCATTGGGACATATACACAATGAAGTATTACTCAGCCATTAAAAATAATACATTTGAATCAGCTCTAATGAGGTGGATGAAACTGGAGCCTAGTATACAGAGTGAAGTAAGCCAGGGAAAAAAAAAACACCAATAGAGTATATTAATGCATATATGTGCAATTTTAAAAGCTGATAACGATAGGCCTTTATACGACACTACAAAAGAGACACAGGTGTATAGAACATTCTTCTGGACTCTGTGGGAGAGGGATGATTTGGGAGAATGGCATTGAAACATGTGTATTATGACATGTGAAGCAAATCACGAGACCAGGTTCAAAGCATGATGCAGGACGTTTTCGGCTGGTGCACGGGTATGATCCGAGGGAGTATAAGGGAAGGAAGGATGTGAAAGAGGGTTTCAAGAAGGGGAACACAAGAACACCGGCGGCAGATTCATGGCAATGTACTGCAAACCAGTATAATATTGTAAAGTAATTCAGTTCAGCTCAGTTCAGTCGCTCAGTCGTGTCCGACTCTCCACGACCCCATGAATCACAGCAGGCCAGGCCTCCCTGTCCATCACCAACTCCCGGAGTTCACTCAAACTCATGTACACAGAGTCGGTGATGACATCCAGCCGTCTCATTCTCTGTCGTCCTCTTCTCCTCCCGCCCCCAACCTTTCCTAGCATCAGAGTCTTTTCCAGTGAGTCACCTCGTCGCATGAGGTGGCCAAATTATTGCAGTTTCAGCTTTAGCATCAGTCCTTCCAACGAACACCCAGGATTGATCTCCTTAAGAATGGACTGGTTGGATCTCCTTGCAGTCCAGGGGACTCTCAAGAGTCTTCTCCAACACCACAGTTCAAAAGCATCAATTCTTTGTCGATCAGCTTTCTTCACAGTCCAACTCTCTCATCCATACATGACCACGGGAAAAACCATAGCCTTGAATAGACAGAACTTTGTTGGAAAACTGGTGTCTCTGCTTTTTAATATACTATCAAGTTTGGTCATAACTTTCCTTCTAAGGAGTAAGCGTCTTAATTTCATAGCTACAATCAGCATCTGCAGTGCTTTTGGAGCCCAGAAAAATAAAGTCTGACACTGTTTCCACTGTTTTTCCATCTATTTCCCATGAAGTGATGGGACCAGGTGCCATGATCTTTGTTTTTTGAATGTTGAGCTTCAAGCCAACCTTATCACTCTCCTCTTTCACTTTCATCAAGAGGCTCTTGAGTTCCTCTTCACTTTCTGCCATAAGAATGGTGTCATCTGCATATCTGAGGTTATTGCTATTTCTCCCGGCAAACTTGATTCCAGCTTGTGCTTCTTCCAGCCCAGCGTTCCTCATGATGTACTCTGCTTATAAGTTAAATAAGAAAGGTGACAATATACAGCATTGACGTACTCCTTTTCCTATTTGGAACCAGTCTGTTTTTCCATGTCCAGTTCTGACTGTTGCCTCCTGACCTGCATACAGGTTTCTCAAGAGACAGGTCAGGTGGTCTGGGATTCCCATCTCTTTCAGAATTTTCCACAGTTTATTGTGATCCACACAGTCAAAGGCTTGGCATAGTCTATGAAGCAGAAATAGATGTTTTTCTGGAACTCTCTTGCTTTCTCCATTATCCAGCAGATGTTGGCAATTTGATCTCTGGTCTTCTGCCTTTTCCAAAACCTGCTTGAACATCTGGGAGTTCATGGTTCACCTATTGCTGAAGCCTGGCTTGGAGAATTTTGAGCATGATTTTACTAGCGTGTGAGATGAGTGCAATTGTGAGCTAGTTTGAACATTCTTTGCCATTGTCTTTCTTTGGGATTGGAATGAAGACTGACCTTTTCCAGTCCTGTGGCCATTGCTGAGTTTTCCAAAGTTGCTGGCATATTGAGTGCAGCATTGTCACAGCATCATCTTTCAAGACTTGAAATAGCTCAACTGGAATTCCATCACCTCCACTAGCTTTGTTAGTAGTGATGCTTTCTATGGCCCACTTGACTTCACATTCCAAGATGTCTGGCTCTAGGTCAGTGATCACGTTATCGTGACTATCTTGGTCGTGAAGATCTTTTTTGTACAGTTCTTCTGTGTATTCCTGCCACCTCTTCTTAATATCTTCTGCTTCTGTTAGGTCCATATCATTTCTGTCCTTTATCGAGCCCATCTTTGCATGAAATGTTCCCTTAGAATCTCTAATTTTCTTGAAGTGATCACTTGTTTTTCCTATTCTGTTTTTTTCCTCCATTTGTTTGCATTGATCACTGAGGAAGGCTTTCTTGTCTCTCCTTGCTATTCTTTGGAACTCTGCATTCAGATGCTTATATCTTTCCTTTCCTCCTTTACTTTTCTCTCCTCTTCTTTTTACAGCTATTTGTAAGGCCTCCTCAGACAGCCATTTCGCTTTTTTGCATTTCTCTTCCATGGGGATGGTCTTGGACCCTGTCTCCTGTACAATGTCACGAACTTCCGTCCAGAGTTCATCATGCACACTATCTATCAGATCTAGTCCCTTAAATCTATTTCTCACTTCCACTATATAATCATAAGGGATTTGATTTAGGTCATATCTGAATGGTCTAGTGGTTTTCCCTACTTTCTTTAATTTAAGTCTGAATTTGGCAATAAGGAGTTCATGATCTGAGCCACAGTCAGCTCCTGGTCTTGTTTTTGCTAACTGTATACAGCTTCTTCATCTTTGGTTGCAAAGAATATAATCAGTCTGATTTTGGTGTTGAACATCTGATGATGTCCATGTGTAGAGACTTCTCTTGTGTTGTTGGAAGAGGGTGTTTGCTATGACCAGTGCGTTCTCTTGACAAAACTCTATTAGCATTTGCCCTGCTTCTTTCTGTGCTCCAAGGCCAAATTTGCCTGTTACTCCAGGTGTTTCTTGACTTCCTACTTTTGCATACCTGTCCCCTATAATGAAAAGGACATCTTTTTTGGGTGTAAGTTCTAAAAGGTCTTGTAGGTCCTCATAGAACCGCTCAACTTAGGCTTCTTTAGCGTTACTGGTTGGGGCATAGGCTGGATTACTGTAATACTGAATGGTTTGCCTTGGAAACAAACAGAAATCATTCTGTCCTTTTTAAAATGGCATCCAAGTACTGCATTTTGGACTCTTCTGTTGACCATGATGGCTACTCCATTCCTTCTAAGGAATTCCTGCCCACAGTAGTAAATATAATGGTCAACCGAGTTAAATTCACCCATTCCAGTCCATTTTCATTCACTGATTCCTAGAATGTCTATCTTCACTCTTGCCATCTCCTGTTTGAGCTCTTCCAATTTGCCTTGATTCATGGACCTAACATTCCAGGTTCCTATGCAATATTGCTCTTTACAGCACGAGACCTTGCTTCTGTCACAGCCTAATTAGTAATTAATAATAATAAAAATAAAGTGATTACTGTGAAAGTAAAATTTCATTCAAGCAATAAATAATAAAGGAACCCTAATGGCTATACTAATAGTAGACAAATAAGTCTTTTAATCAAAACTTTTTTGACAGAAATGACATTCAATATTATTATACAGCCTTTTTTTAAATTTATTTATTTTTTTAATTTGGAGAATAATTAAAGTATTGTATTGGTTTTTGCCATTCATTGATATGAATAAGTCATGGGTTTAAATGTGTTCCCCATCCTGATCCCCCCTCAGGATTAAAGTCTGGCTGAAGAAATCACAATTCTCACCTTTTTGACTGAAGTTTTCCTAGTCAGTAGCACAAATTCCAGGATTTTAAAATAAGTGATCCTTGTACAGCACCTCAACTTTCAAACTACATTTATAATTTCCTACTAGCATAGTCCTGAATATCACAGGCTTACTGTTAGGTACTAAAATATGAAGGAATTCATGTTTCTATAAATTGTTGATATCAACTGATAATCCTTCTTTACTTTTAGAAAAAAAAAATGGAGCGAGGGAAGAAGATGGCAGAGGAATAGGATACTGAGACCACTTTTTCCCAAGAATTCATCAAAAGAACATTGGAACAGTGAATAAATTCCACAAAACAACTTCTGAATGCTAGCAGAGGACATCAGGCACCCAGAAAAGCAGCCCGTTTTCTTCAAAAGAGGTGGGAAAAAACATAAAAGATAAAAAGAGAGACAAAAGATCTAGTGGCAGAGCTCAGTCCCATGAAGGGAGGCATAGAAAAGAGAGAAGTTTCTGTACACCAGGAAACACTCTCACTTGTGAGTCTGTGGCGTGCCTTGGAACCTCAGAGGGCAACATAACCAGGAGGAAAAAGATAGAAATAATCAAAACCCACAGATTACTCGCCCAATGGTAACTCCCAGCGGAGAAGCAGCACAGATGCCCACATCTGCCATTAGCAAGTGGGGGCTGGGCAGGGAGGTGTAGGCTGCATTGATGACCCGGCCTCTGGTCCTCAGGGCCTCAGGGCAATCTGAAAGAGCTAACTGGAAAGGCAAAGCAGACTGTGAGATAGCTACCCCGCGAAAAGGTGAAAAGCCCTAAGCTAAGACTCCACCAGACCCGCTCGCAGAAAAAAGGACTGAGCAGAAATAGCCGGCTGCAGAGGCCCATCCCCCACAGAGACAGGCAGGGGAGGGCAGCCAGAGCCAGAAGGGGCAATTGCGGCCCCAGAAAGGCGTCGGATACAAAACTGCAGGCAGGCTTCATTGCGCGCCAGGACTTCTTGGGTTTCTGGCTGGTCTACATACGCCTGAGAAGGTGCAGTGGTTGTATGCCCAGAACACCCAGCAGCAGGGACCATGGAGGTGATAAGTCGCAGCGATCGCACTGGCCAAACACCTGGTCACCTGAGTTGTTCAGACCGGGGAAGGGCACAAATCGCAGGCTCAACCAAGACTGTGCCTTTGTGGAGTACGCAAGTACCTGAAGCTGAGTGGCTCAGACCAGAGATGTGCATCCAACCCAGCACCTCTGTGGGAGACGGTGAGGGTGGGATGATTGGGGAGAATGGCACTGAAACATGTATATGATCATATGTGAAACAAATCGCCAGTCCATGTTCGATGCATGATGTAGGATACTCGGGGCTGGTGTACTGGGATGAATCAGAGGGATATCATGGGAAGGGAGGTGGGAGGAGGCTCAAGATGGGGAACACATGTGCACCTGAGGCAGATTCCTGTCAATGTATGGCGAGACCAATACAATAATATAATTAGCCTCCAATTAAAATAAATAAAGTTTAAAGATATCAAAAACATAAAAGAAAAGAATGGCAGTCAAATGAAGTGAGGAATACTTATATCTAGAGTCTGAATTTATTCTGGCTCTTTTAGCTCTGAATTTGAAGCTTTTGCTCTATGGTTTGTCTATACATAAAAAGCAGTCCTTGGTGTAGATTTTACTTGACAAAAGCACCGGTACATATTTTACTTGACATATACACTGTGATGCATTTCTTGTCACTTGCCCAAGTTGGTCAAACACTGACTTTCATTTTTCAATTTAAGAAACAATTTGAAATTGGAGAACAATAACTTTACAATGTTTGTTACTTTCTGCTGTACCACAGTGTAAATCGGCTATCAGTATATATACAAGAGCCTCCCTTTTGAGCAGCCCTCCCGTCTGCTCTTGAATCTACTCTGCTACCCGACAATCCACTCGTCTAGGGCACCTCAGAGCCCTGAGGAGGAGCTTCTCACCAGCTAACTACTTCATACTTGGTATTGTACATATGTCAGGGCATCTGGCTCAAACTGTCCCACTCTCTACTTACACTACTCTGTCTAAGTCGGTTCTTTACCTCTGCATTTCCTTTTCCATGCTTCAGAGAGATTCTTCAGAGACAGGTTTCTAGATTCCATATATATGCATTAATTTACAACGTTGGACTTTCTTTTTCTGAATTACTTGACTCCATATAATAGGCTCCAAATACATCCATATCTCTAGAAATAATCCAAGTTTTTCCTTTTTCTGGATGAGAAATGTTCCATCCTGTGGATGAACCATAACTTCTTTATCCATTCTTCAGTAGATGGACACCTAGATTGTTACATAACTTGTTTAATGTAAGTGGTATTGCAGTGGATACTGGGATACACATGCTTATTTTTTTCCAATGGTGGCTTCTTCTGTTTATATGTCAAACAGTGGGATTTTGGGCATGTGGTATTTTTATTAATAATTTTCTAAAGAACATTCATATTCTGCTCTATCTCAGTGGGAGCTGGTGATAGACAAAAGAGTCTGACACGACTGAATGGAACTGAACTGAAAAACAATGTAGAGTGTTCCCTTTCCTTCACATCATCTCCTTCATCCATTGTTTTCATGTTTATGTGTGTGTGTCTATATATATATATATATATATATAATAGTTGTTAATTCATATTATAAATATTTAAATGTTATATATATATTATTCATATGTATATAATTTAAATTATATTTTTTATATTTTATTTTATTTATTTATTTTAATTATATTTGTATTGCATTTTAAAATTTATATATATTTATAATATATATATATGCACATACACACACACATATTTCCTTCATTAGTTGGTTACACCAGGCCTTAAATGCTGCATATGGAGTCTAGTTCCATGACCAGGGATCAAATATGGAATCCCTGATTTGGAATCATGGTGCCTTAGCCATTGGACCACCAAGGAAGGACCTTACTGTCGATTTTTATGATGATCACCACACAGAATAGTGTGAAATGATACCTCATTGTTGTTTGGATTTGTATGCCTTTACTATGTTGAGGTAATTTTTGCTGTGCTCGGTCTCTGGAATGATTGTTTATCACACATGTTTGTTGAAGTTTATCAAAGTTTTTTTTTTTTTTTTTTTTTTTTGGCATCTATTGAGGTGATCATTAAAAAGAGGTGGCAAAAATGCACGGAAGAACTGTACAAAAATATCTTCAAGACCAAGTTAATCACGAAGGTGTGATCAATTACCTAGAGCCAGATTTCCTGGAATGTGTATTCAAGTTGGCCTTAGAAAGCATCACTATGAACAAAGCTAGTGGAGGTGATGGAATTCCAATTGAGCTGTTTCAAATCCTGACAGATGATGTTGTGAAAGTGCTGCACTCAATATGCCAGCAAATTTGGAAAACTCAGCAGTGGCCACAGGACTGGAAAAGATCAGTTTTCATTCCAATCCCAGAGAAAGGCAATACCAAGGAATACTTGAACTACCGCACAATTGCACTCATCTCACATGCTAGTAAAGTCATGCTCAAAATTCTCCAAGCCAGGCTTCAGCGATATGTGAACCGTGAACTTCCAGATGGTCAAGCAGGTTTTTTGAAAAGACAGCGGAACCAGAGATCACATTGCCAATATCCGCTGGATCATGGAAAAAGTAAGAGAGTTCTAGAAAAACATCTATTTCTGCTTATTGACTATGTCACAGTCTGTGTGGATCACAATAAATTGTGGAAAATTCTGAAAGAGATGGGAATACCAGACCACCTGATTTGCCTCTTGAGAAACCTATATGCTCGTAAGGAAGAAACCGTTAGAACTGGACATGGAACAACAGACTGGTTCCAAATAGGAAAAGGAGTACATTAAGACAGTATATTGTCCCCCTGCTTATTTAACTTATATGCAGAGTACATCATGAGGAGCGCTGGGATGTAGAACCAGAATCGGGAATCAAGATTGCTGGGAGAAATACCAATAACCTCAGATATGCAGATGACACCACCCTTATGGCAGAAAATGAAGAGTAACTAAAAAACCTCTGGAGGAAAGTGTAAGAGGAGAGTGAAGAATTTTTCTTAAAGCTGAACATTCAGAAAACTAAGATCATGGCATCTGGTCCCATCACTTCATGGCAAATTGATGGGGAAACAGTGGAAACAGTGTGAGAGTTTTTTGAGGGCTCCAGAATCACTGGAGATGCTGATTGCAGCCACGAAATTAAAAGACGCTTACTCCTTGGCAGAAAATTTACCACCAACCTAGATAGCATATTGAAAGAGTAGAGACATTACTTTGCCAACAGAGGTTCATCTAATCAAGGCTATGGTTTTTCCAGTGGTCATGTACAGATATGAGAGATGGACTGTGAAGAAAGCTGATCGCCAAAGAATTAATGCTTTTGAAATGTGATGTAGGAGAAAACTCTTGAGAGTCCCTTGGACTACAAGGTGATTCAACCAGTCTATTCTAAAGGAGATCAGTCCTGGGTGTTTATTGGAAGGACTGATGGTAAAGCTGAAACTCCGATATTTGACCACCTCATGCAAAGAGTTGACTCCCTGGGAATGACTTTGATGCTGGGAGGGATTGGGGTAGTAGGAGAAGGGGCCAACAGAGGATGAGATGGCAGAATGGCAACACCGACTGGATGGACATGAGTTTGAGTGAAGTCTGGGAGTTGGTGATGGACAGGGAGGCCTGGCGTGCTGTGATTCACTGGGTCGCAAAGAGTCAGACAGACAAAGAGACTGAACTGAACTGAACTGAACTGAGGTCATCGTATGGTTTTAATCCTGAAATTTGTTATGCTGTATCTCATGGTTTGATATGCAGCTACTGGAGAATGTCCGCATTTCTGGGGAAAACCTCACATATTAAAGCAGTTCGATGCTTTTAATGTGTTGTCAGATTCTTCTTGGGATTATTTTATTGAGGATGTTTGCCTCTATGTTTATCTATATGATACTGGTCTATAATTTTCCTTTTCTGTGTTAACTTTATCTATGCTATTAGGGGATACTGTACTCGTAGGATGAGTTTGTGGGTTTTCCTACCGTTGTAGTATTTTGGATAAGTTTAAGAAACCCATATGTTAACATTTAACTTAATGGTTCATAAAACATCTGTGACATCATCTGGTCTTTGAATGTTGTTAGCTGACAGATTTTTCATAGCAGTTTCAATATTAGGGGTTGTAATGTTGTGTTCCTATTTTCTGTTTCCTCTTAGTTGAGTTCCTAAGAAGTAGTCTGTGGCTTCCATATTCTACATTTTATTGGCTTAAAGTTCTTTCTTGTAATCTATCACGATCCTTTGATATTTCTGTGCTGTTGGTTATAATGTCTCCTTTCTTATGTATAACTTTATTGATTTGTGTGGTCTCCCTCTTTTGTTGATGAATCTGTCTCAAGCTTTATGTATTTTCTTTATTCTCTCCAAGAGCCCCCTTTTAGTAGTATTGATCTTTGCTACTATTTTCATCTTTTTTTTTCCTGTTCTATTCTCTATGTTTTCTTTTTTTCCCAAAGCCAATTTTTGATTTTGTGTTTATTCTTCTTTCTCTAATTGCTTTAGTTGTAAGTTTAGTTAGTGTTTTATCCTGTTTATTGGGTTTTATGCAATCACAAATTCATTGTCATTCGTTTTTATGAGTATATACTTCATGGGAAATAGATGGGGAAATAGTGGAAACAGTTTCAGACTTTATGATTTTGGGCTCCAAAATCACTGCAGATGCTGATTTCAGCCATGAAATTAAAAGACGCTTACTCCTAGGAAGGAAAGCTATGACCAACCTAGATAGCATAAGAAAAAGCAGAGACATTACTTTGCCGACAAAGGCCCGTCTTGTCAGCCTATGTTTTTTCCAGTGGTTATATACAAATGTGAGAGTTGGACTGGGAAGAAAGCTGATCGCCGAAGAATTAATGCTATTGAATTGTGGTTTTGGAGAAGACTCTTGAAAATCCCTTGGATGCACGGAGATCCAACCAGTCCATTCTAAAGGAGATCAGTCCTGGGTGTTCATTGGAAGGACTGATGCTAAAGCTGAAACTCCAATACTTTGGCCACCTCATGCGACTAGTTGACTCACTGAAAAAGACTCTGATGCTGGAGATTGGGGACAGAAGGAGAAGGAGAAGGCAGGGAAATAGATGGCTGGATGGCATCACAGACTCTATGTATGTGAGTTTGAGTGATCTCTGTGAGTTGGTGATGGTCAGGGAGGCCTGAGGTGCTCTGATTCATGAGGTCGTAATGAGTCCTACACGACTGACGGACTGAGCTGAACTGATGCACACACACACACATTTTTTTTTCTCTCTGATTTTGTCATTGATTTCTTAATCATGAAGAGGTGTGTGCATGAGCCTCAATATATTCACGCTTTTCAGTTTTTTCTTTGTTATTTATGCTTTTATTTATTTATTTATTTTTGTTTTATCTCCCCCACACGTGAATGGCATGTAAATCATAACACTGTGGTAAAAAAAAAAAAAAATGACAAAGCCTGATACAATTTGATTATTTTAAATTTATCAAGTCCTGATTAGTGATCCAGTTTGTGATTTATTCAGAAATATTTCATTTGACCTTGCGAAGAAACTGCATTCTTCTGGTTTTGGGTGAAATCTAGTTCAGTATCAATTGAATTGTCGGGTCTGCTTGTTATTTAAAGTTTGATTTCTTTTGTTCCATGCCCTTTTGAAATGTTTCTTGCATGATCTCCATTTATTTTCAGAGAGGTTTGATCATCTTTACTATCGTTACTCTCAATTATTTTTCTGCGACAATTTCTAATTCCTCTTCAATTACGTCTTATGTGATTTTAACTTGTTTCTTTGCCTGCAAAATGCTTTACTGTGTTCAGATTTGCTTAGCTTACTATGTAACTAGTCTTTTCTGCCCGGGGTGCAGGATGGAACTACTTGCTTCCAGTCTGTATCATGAGTGTATAAGTTTGGTCCAGTGGTTTGTGTGTCTTTGGAGGAGGAGGGACTGGCAACTACATTCTTGTAGCAACAGGTGATGCTTCTCTCTCTCATGGTAGAACCGGGTCAGAGGGGTCTTTTGCAGGTGTGCATGGGTTTAGTGTACTAAGGACAGTCGATCTGGGGATGATTTGGCTTGTGTTTCTGTCTTGCATTTTGTGTGGTGTGAGGCAGCAGCTCTGGATAGTATAGGCTTTTTGGTGGAATGTTTCTTCATTTTAGATGGAGGCCTTCACAGAGAATCTCACCAATTAATATTCGTTGGAGCCAGGAATTCTCTGGTGGTCTATGATACAGTGCTGAAGCCCTAGGTGATCAGGATAAACTTCCAGTCAGAGAACCAAGATCACATAGTAAAATAGACAGAAGGAACAAAGGAAGACAGACAAACGGTAAGAAATCAAAATCAAACCACAAGTGAAATAATAGAAGCAGTAATAATATTAGGGAAGAACACAGAATCAACAAGAGAACCTAACAAATAACTTGTAAGACATAAAACAACACCAGAGCAGAGTGACACATGAAGAATAAAGGCTAAAACTCTGACAAAAACGATAAGGCTTTTCCACAGAACAAGAGAAAATCACAGTTAATATGGAACTATATATTTATTAAAACCAAAATGACAAGAAAAAACATCAACAAAAGGCACAGAAAGCAGGAAACGAAAGTACACAATAAAGACATACAAAAAATATATAGGATATAAACAATCTTAAAACACCAAGTAAGCAAGAATAATAAGAATGCTTTCAAGTGAGACAAAGAGTTAAAGACCAAGTGGCATAGCAGAACATCATAAGTACAATGAATTTTACCTCGGGTCCCTGCTGTCAGGGTTCTGGTCCTAAACATGAGCCACGGCACAAATCCACCTCTCTAGAAAACTTGCCCAAATGTGGGCAGAATTTAACTCTGTATCTTCAGTAAGGACAGGTCAGACTCTAAACTGGGATAACTCCTATTGGTTCTGAGAGCTGCAAGAGCCTGGGTATTTTCATTCATTGTAAATCTATAGTCCTTTTATATCCCATAGAGAAAGCATCTGCAGAGTTGATTGCATGTATTTAATCTGCGGCTTGCTCAGCTGGTGGGAATGTTTTCAATCCTTTTCCTTCATTTCCCTGATCCTGAGTCTCAGATGTAGTTTGATAACAATCTCTTCGTGTTGTCACCAGAGAAGGCTACCCCCAAGACCCTTGTGGAACACTTGGGTCTGCCTTGGTGAGCACAGGAGCAAGAGGTACAGCTGCTGGGACTTAAGAATCCCTGGTGGTATCAGTTTTTCGGAGAAGCCAGCGACCATGGGCAATAAAATCATGGCCCTAATGGGATAGGTTTCTAGCCTGTGTGGCAGAAGCAGGCATGATAGTTCTATCTAGTCTTTTTCTATTGCCTGATAGTAAGTCTTAGCCTCCTCTGTGTGACTGAGTTCTAAGTTCCCACTTCTTTTTCAGTTTGGGATTTTTCAAAATGAATTCCTGTCTACACAATTTGTCATCCCAGATGCATACCTCCATGTCCACAGTCAAAAGCACTTCCCTCCCAGGTTGTCTTTCTAACCCCATGTTTGATCTTCCAGGCCCTTTTACACTAGTTGACCTGCACTGCCATATGGGTCATGCAGGACCACACCACACATTCTGTTAGATTTTCACTCTAGGCAAACTATATTTCATGAGCTTCTTCACCTTGCTTCCTTTCAGTCAAAATTAAACTAAGTTTAGTCAGGTGACTTGCCTGGATCCTCAATCTATTCCTTGCTTCTGCATCTCCCACCCCAAGACACAGTCTTGCTTCTATTCCTCTCGTCCTCCTCCCATCTTCCCTCTATTCTTCCAGTTATGTCTAGTTTCCATACAGACCTCACTGTTGAGCAAGGTCTTCTGCTAATATCCATTTGATGCTCTGGAGGAAGTGTTTCCTTTATAGAAAGATTATTTGTGATGCCTCCATGGAGAGAGTTACACTCAATGTTCTCTTATTTTCTGTGAAATCAGAAATTCTGATCTTATTTCTAGTCTAGCTCTGTAATTCCTTTATGCATGCCGGTGAAACAACAAACTTTAGTTGACATGAATTAATCAGTTTGATGGGAGGTTATATACATATATATGCAATTGGTACATCTTTGATTTTGAACATGCAAATAAACAGATTTACTTTTCCTGAAATGTCTGCTAATGAGGAATTGCAATCTGCTTAAGGAACTATAGTTCTTTCCAGGATGAGAGGTGGTACAGGAATTGGGCTCAAAAGTCAGTCTCTGAAAATATCTAGCTATTTGTCAAACTGTGCTGACATTTTCCCAGAACACAGATTCCTTATTTCAGCTCTGGAATCTTAACTGTTTTAACTGGGTGTCAAAGGTCAGAGAGTGGCATGGGCATAATTTAATTCTTGTATGGGAAGGTGGCAAGGGCCCAGGAATGTAACAATTGCTAGATGACAGCTTGAAAGAGAGAGGGCAAAACAAAACAAAAGCAAAAGAGGGAGGTGTAGTTAGTCTTTTAATCTTAATGTAAACCTGAATTGAAGTTTGGATCATAGCAAAATCAAGGAGATTTCATAAATTATTAAGATCTACTTTACTGTCTCTTTTACATAGACTGCTTGTGAAAATGAGGTCTTTCAGTTGTTTCTGACTCTTTGTGACACCATGGACTGATCAAAGCTGGGTCTGCCCCATTGCAGACAGATGCTTTAGCATGTGAGCCACCAGGGAAGCTCTTCAACTATGTCGGTCACAACAAATTGTGGCACTTTCTTAAAGAGATAAGAATATGGGACCACCTTACCGGTTTCCTGGGAAATGTGCATGCAGGTGAAGACACAACAGTTGGAACTGGACAAGGAACAATGAACTGGTACATCAAGGCTATATGTTGTCACACAGCTCATTTGACTTCTGTGCAGAGTGCATCATGGAAAGTAATTTGCTGAAAGAATCTGAAGTTGGAAACAAAGTTACTGTGAGAAGCATGATTAACCTCAGCTATAAGATGACAGCACAAAAATCGGTAAAATATACGAGGAAGTAAAGATCCTTCTGATGAAGGTGAAAGGGGAGAGTGGAAAAGCTGGATTAAAACACAATATAAAGACAAACACACACAGAAAAATAAGTTCATGGAATTTGGTCCCTTCATTTTGAGATATATCGATGGGATACAATTGGATTAGTGACAGGTTTCTCTTTCTTGACCCCCTATGTCACTGCCTAATTGACTGCAGCCATGAAATTTAAAGGAACTTGCACTTTGATGAAAAGCTGTGACCAATCTAGACACCATGTTAAAAAGCTGAAAGCTTACTGAAAAAGACCTGACTAGTCAACATTGATTTTCAGAAGGAACGAGTTGAGGAATGAGCAGAACCACCAGAACTGAGTGCCATAATATTGACGCTTTGCAACAACGCCTGGAGAAGATGTGTGAGAGTTCCGTGGTGAGCGTGGAGTTCAAACTGGAAAAGCGTGAAGGAAATCATCTCTGACTGTCTTAGAAGGACTGATGCTGAACATGAAGAGCCAATATATCTCTCACATGAGTCCTAGCGCAAAATCACTGGGAAGAAACCGATGCTGGGAACGATTGGGCACAGGAGAAGAAGGGAACGGCAGAGGGTGAGATGGCCGCAAAGCATCACTGACTCAAAGGTCATGGATTTGAGAAACCTCTGGGAGATTTTAAGGGCAGGCGATCCCCGGGTTCTTGCTGTACATGGAGTCACAAAGAGTCAGACAAGACTGAGTGACTGAACTATATCAAAAAATTAGTCTTGGCATTGCTGGGAGATAGTTCAGATAGCATGTTAAGCCTGTCATTGTACCTGAGATGATAAGTGATATTCAGGACAATTAGAAAGAACAATGTTCTTGTCAGTTTCCTTCTTTTCCTCCTTCACATTGTACTTCTCACAATGTTTTTAGAGAGCTTCCCAGAAAAGGAGAACTCCTGAGGAGTCATGTGGTATCCTGAGACAGAAACCTTACCGCATCAGCCACTTTGATTTACAATCTTGGTCTTAGGCAGAAGCAGGTATTGTCTGTGTCTGCTAGAACTGCCCATCTTCTGATTTGTGAACAGGCTGATATTTGATCTTAAGGATGAGGTGAGAGTTAAGCAAACTTATATCTTCTCAATCAAACTCTGTAATCCTGGGAGAAGCATCTCTGAGTTGTGTATTCTAGTTACCCTTAGGAAAGCTTACAAGGGGTTACCTTACTAAGCAAGGATGTAGGTAGGAGACTCGATTCATTTAAACTTTGCTACTTGCCTTCTCTGTACATAGACCATTCCTCTTTTAATGTCACAGGTTTTGTCTTCAGATGAGGGTTGAGAATTGTGGAACTGTGTGAATACATGTGAAGTCCCATGAAACTGAAGACAGGGAGAACACAGTTTTCCTCTTTGAATCAGATCTCAAGACTATTGCCTTAATCGATTTGCACTATCAGTGTATCTCAAATATTCATACATTCTTTTCATTTATTTATTTATTTTAATTATAGGCTAATTACTTTGCATTATTGTATTGGTTTTGGCATACATTGACATGAATCTGCCCCGGGTGCACATGTGTTCCCAATCTTGAACCCCACTCCCACCTGCCTCCCCAACCAAATCCTCTGGTTTACCCCAATACAACAGCCCTGAGCATCCTGTATCATACATCAAACCTGGACTGGAGATTCGTTGCACATATGATCATATATATGTTTCAGTGCCATTATATGATGATTGCCTCACAGAGCTGAAACCAGAATTCCCGTATAGTCATCATCTTATCAGTGTGGTAGGGCTTGGATATTGAAGATTTTATCTACAAAGTATGTGGGCCATGTTATCACTTCCTTCTATTTAATTGTCTATTTTAACTGATACCCTTGTGAAGGAGGAAGGCCACTTCTGCCATGTGAGAACTGAATTACAGATTTCATCATTAGTTTCTTTGATCCCTAAGAATGTTATTCATATTGGTGAGTGTGCCACCTCCTATAGGAAGATAGTATCCTATTATACGAAGGCCTGGTTGAAACTCCACACATCTGTTTAGCTTCTCTGGTATTGCCAATTTAATAGGTGGGTGTTTTTGTTATTGCCAGACATCACAGACTACTAAGGCCCCTCTCAACTTTTGCTGTGCTGATTGTGACAGTGCCATAGATTTTAAGTATCTTAGGGTGGAGTGCTTTGGTTATTATCGAAATGCTTTCAATCTCTGAGACTCATCCCTTTGTCTTGTTCTTTGAAATACTAAAGCAGACTTTTGAAGGGACATTTTAATTTGTGCCTCTTTATACTATTGAATTAGCCGTTTCTTCAGCCAAAATCTCCAACATAAAAGTCCAAAAGAGAACCCAGACGTACACTCACAATCACATTCTTAATCTGATACACAAACATAGACACACACACAAGGAGAGTCACAATCTTACATGCCCAAAACACAATTATGAAAGGAAAAGAAAACCAAAGGACTCACTGAAGGACACCTATGAAGTGCACAGAGTTCTCTGTTATCTGTTTCTAGGCCTAATGTTGGAAGTCATTTTGTAGTTAAGTGATTTCACTCTAGTGACATTTTAAATCAGAATGTTTCAAAAGATAGAACATTGATCTACATCCCATGGGAAGTTACAATTTTTGCATGAAAAACTATTGTGTGATATAATGAAAATAAAATTGTAGTGTAACAATATTGAAGTCACATTGACCTCTTTAGGCCCTTCAGTGTCACATTTGCTTGCTATACTTTAAGCATCCAATTTCATCCCCTGACCTTCTCCCATCAATTTTTCTACTTTTTGCCCCAATCTTCTGTATTTACCTCACTTATTTTTTTGTTTTCAGTTTTACAATTTTATGCACCAATTATAAAGTAAATACATAAAGGAGAGAAAATTGAATTCATGTACAGTGCTTCCCTAAGCTTTTGAGCTATTTTCTCTATAAGCTTTAGAGAATGACAGGTAGTGATATTTTAAAGCCATATGGGAATTGATAACAAAGGTAATGGACCATGTAACCAGGTTTCCCTTGGTAGGACAACTGAAATACAGGTTAATGCAGTTAGTACAGGTTAGTACTGTTTTTGTTTCAGGAGGGAACAAAAACAGTAGCTTTTCAACATGATATATTGAAAGTCCTTCTCCATGTCTTTTCCAAGTTATCACAGAGGACTAAGTGGATTATTCCCGTTCTTTATGAGAAGGACCTGCCAGTCAAAGCAGAACATGAAAAGAAGGTAAAAGGGACTGAGAACGAATAATCAGTACATGGCAATGAAATAGCAAATGGAATCACCTTTAAGGTGATATTGCTCAAAGGATGAAAATTTGACAACATCGTCAGTCAGTTAGTCAGTTCAGTCGTTCATTCTTTTCTGACACTTTGCGACCCCATGAATCACAGCATACCAGGCCTCCCTGTCCATCACCAACACGTGGAGTTCACCCAAACTCATCTCCATCAAGTTGGTGATGCCATCCAGCCATCTCATTCTCTATCTTCCCCTTCTCCTCCTGCCCCAAATCCCTCCCAGCATCAGAGTCTTTTCCAATGAGTCAACTCTTCGCATGAGGTGGCCAAAGTATTGCAGTTTCAGCTTCAGCACCAATCATTCCAATGAACACTCAGAACTAATCTCCCTTAGAATGAACTGGTTGGATCTCCTTGCAATCCAAGGGACTCTCAAGAGTCTTCTCCACACCACAGTTCAAAAGCATCAATTCTTCGGCGATCAGCTTTCCTCACAGTCCTATTCTCACATCCATACATTACCACTGGAAAAACCATAGCCTTGACTAGCCAGACCTTGGTTGGCAAAGTAATGTCTCTGCTTTCTATATGCTATCTAGGTTCATCATAACTTTCCTTCCAAGGAGTAAGTGCCTTTTAGTTTCATTAAAAACCTGAAATCTAAAACAGGAGCATTGAACTTTGGGCTTGAAATCATAACTATGGACACCAATTTCAATAACATTTAGCATGGCTTCAAAATGCTCACCTCTCTAAACATGGCATTCTCACCTACATTGAATGTAATTTTTCAGTGAAAGAAAAAGTATGTTTGTGGACCACTCCCTTATCTACACAGATATTCCACAGATTTCACTGTTCATTAGCTGCAAGAATTAAAGCAGTCAACTGAATTTGGTGTTGTCCTATGTGGGTAACCACCCCACAACAGGGATCTGACTTGATGTTGCCACCATCATCTAAAGGAATGACCCCAAATTTGAGATTTCAAAGATTTCTAGGTAGTGTTCATGATATCTGGATAGTCCAACAAGCAGACACTTTGTTCAGAGTATTTCGTTGTGAAATATACTTGGGATCAACCATTGATATTGATCCCTGCTTACTCCATGACTTTTCTAGATTATTAAAATTAATGATTCTTTTTTTTTTAATATTCGTGTCTCCACAACTACTATTGAATTTTAGAGCACTGGGGCCTGAAACTATAAGCTTAGAATGGGTTCTTATAGACTGTAAATTTCATGAGAGCAGCAGTCTTATTATAATTTAAATTCCCACATTTAACATTCGTGTAAATATAATAAATATTTATCAACTTGGAAAAAGTTATCACTAAAGAGGAAAGGTCAATTATGATAATACTGAAGGTTACAGGAATATGTTGAGTAATGTATATAGCATTTGATTGGTTATGGCATCTCTTTATTGATAACTTGTTCTGTTCTGTTCAGTCGCTCAGTCGTGTCCGACTCTTTGCCACCCTGTGGACTGTAGCCTACCAGGCTTCTCCATCCATGGGATTCTCCAGGCAAGAATACTGGAGTGGGTTACCATTTCCTTCTCCAGTTATTGATAACTTAGTAAGTACTTAAAATGTATCATTTGCAGGCTCTAATTTTTGCTGATGTGAAAGATACATAAAGAGAGTAGGCCCAAAACCCACGGAAATCCTGATATCTGGGCTCAACTTGGTAGGAGGGCAAACGGCAGTTCCAACCCCAAGAAAAAGTTGAGACAAAATTGTGAGAAGGGGCTTAGCATGGCTGAAATTAAGTTGAGAGATTGTAGCTCCGGAAGCACAGTATAAGAGAAAGACAATGAAATTATTAAGGAAAAAAGATACCATGTCTTCACAGAACTTGTTAATCATACTTATGTGCTACAATCACCACCAGGAATTTATTCTGTCTCTGTGGGAACTGATAAGCAACATCTAAACATGCTTTAGGAAATATAGGGTGGAATCATGTTGTCAGCAAATAAAGGCTTGCCTTAAGGACAGCGTCTTCCCTGGTGGCTCAGATAGTAAAGAGTCTGCCTAAAATGTGGGAGACCCGGGTTCAATCCCTGGGTCGGGAAGACTTTTGCAGAAGGAAATGGCAACCCACTCCAGTATCCTTGCCTGGAGAATCCCATGGATGGAGGAGCATGGTAGGCTACAGTGCACAGGGGTCGCAAAGCGTCTGACACTGCTGAGCTACTTCACTGTCGCTTTCAATTAAGGACAGCAGAACAAAAATGTCCCTATATATTATCACTTGTAAAATACATATCTTGTGCTGACCATGGGCCAGTCACTGATTATGTCATGTTATCTTTGGTGTCACAGTGACAGTACAGTGGTGATCATGATTTTGATGATCATGATTTTATATTTTCAAGTACATAATGAATTTCTATACTGAAGATAACCTTCTGTTACCCTTTTAAGACTCTACCAGTATCTAATAGAATATAACATAACTGTGAATGCACTAAGGTACATACTATGCATTTGAATTTTTTTTTTTAATTTGTATCTTCCTTCAGCCACATACTCCTAATGTAGACACCCGTTCATTTCAGCAGGGGTGATTGCAGAAATCACGTTACATCTGTTACCTCTTTTCCTTCTGTTCTAGTTTTCTTGCTTACAAATATTAGATCAGGTGTCATTGACCTAGGATGCATAATGAATATTTTCTTTTTCTGACGAGTTTATAAAACAGTGCGGTAAAATAGCCAGACATTAAACTAAAGCCTCACATTTCTCTTCAATGTTTGAACAAAGAAAATGAAATTATGAAGATGAACATGTAACTTTATTGTTCAAATACAAGAATTGTAGGTATTTGTTGACATCTCCCAACAAAAATTTCAGTCTTCATTAGGCTCCATAATCTGGCATTTATTTGATAGGTCCGTTTTAATTAGCATGGTTTTCACATAACGATGATTCTTGATGAGTTGACCTGAAAGAGAGGAGGCAGATGTATAAGTGATCTTTGGCACTGAGGGCCATGAGTTGCCTCTCTTTTGAAGGTCACGGAAGGGACTGTCATGGGCTGACATATCACTATATCTATCTGGAAACTTAGAAGACTCCATCATCAGCCTAGAATAACTGCCCTGAAATGGAGATACGATGTGGTTCTGGGAAGTCGATGTAGTTGTAGTAGGCAAGTCCTCAACGTGGCCATTTACCTGAGTGTAGCTGCTATGTGAGTGCCACTTAAACATGCTCAACTGATTTAAAACAGCAGGTTGATCTCCCACAATCTGTTCTGTTTGGCTAACTGATATTGATGATGGGGAAGGTAAGCCACACAGAGCTAGATCTCTTGTATTATCGACTGTCTGGCTGATGTGAGGCATTTGTATGAAAGGCACACTTAAAGTGATGGCTGAAAATGTACTCTCTCCACTAGTTTCAGGAAGGATTTCAGAGTTACAATCATCTACGTTGACACTTGCTTTAACATGTTTCTTCTTGCAATTTCGAACTAATGAAGATATTGCAGACACATTGTTAATCCCAAATCTTCTTTCTATTCTTACTAATAGTTGAGGATAACCTCTTTTGAAATTTGGATTATAGTAGATCTGTAACTAAAGTCAAAGGAAACAATTATTTAGTTTCCTTATAAACCAAGGTAAAACTGCCATAAAAGCTAAACTATAAAAGTTTATTCCTTCATACAGATGGCTAACAAACACACGAAAAGATGCTTAACATCACTCATAATCAGAGAAATGCAAATCAAAACCAAAATGAGGTACCATTTTGCACCAGTCAGAATGGCTTATATTCCAAAGTCTACAAGCAATAATTGCTGGAGAGGGTGTGGAGAAAAGGGAGCCCTCTTACACTATTGGTGGGAATGCAAACAGCACAACCACTATGGAGAACAGTGTGGAGATTCCTTCAAAAACTTCAAATAGAGCTGCCATACGACCCAGCAATCACACTCTTGGGCATACACACTGAGGAAACCAGAATTGAAAGAGACAAATGTACTCCAATGTTTATCGCAGCACAGTTTATAATAGCCAGGACATGGAGGTAACCTACATGTCCGTCTGCAGACGAATGGATAAGAAAGCTATGGTGCATAAATACAATGGAGTATTACTCAGCCATTAAAAATGCATTTGAATCAGTTCCAATGAGACGGATGAAACTGGAGCCTATTATACAGAGTGAATTAAGGCAGAACGAAAAGGACCAATAGAGTATACTAACACATGTATATGGAATTTAGAAAGGTGATAACGATAACCCTGTAAATGAGACAGCAAGAGAGACACAGATGTATAGAACAGTCTTTTGGTCTCTGTGGGAGAGAGCGAGGACGGGATGATTTGGGAGAATGGCATTGAAACAGGTATATTATCATAGGTGCAACTAATCATAAGTCCAGTTTTGATGCAAGATACAGGATATACTGGGCTGCTGTACTGGGGTGAACCAGAGAGTTGGGATGGGGTGGGAATTGGAAGAGGGTTCAAGATGGGGACACATGTACACCCGGGGCAGATTCATGCCAATAAATTGCAAAACCAATATAATAATATAAAGTAATTAGCCTCCAATTAAAATAAATAAAATTAGAAAAGAAAAAAATAATTCCTTGAATGATACCAATTAAATTCCATCAAATTAAATGCCTCCAGAGTAGTTTTAACAGCTAACATGTTAGAAACAAATATGGTCCTCAACTAAAAATATGTTGTGTATATATAGTAAATACCGTAGGTAGCTTCAAGACTCGTATCTTGTTTAAAGTTGATTGGAAAGATTTTTAAACATCAAACATTATATCCTTCAGCTGTCTCAACTTTAAACAATAAAGGTTTTTCAACAAATTGCTATGTCAATTTTGAATTCCGTTTTAGCTACATATGGTAACATGTTTTCTAGGTCACATGATTTAATCTTACATATTGCCAATAAGTGAAAATTTTGGGATACCTTGCTCAAAAGAGAGATGATGTTTTCTTCTTCCAGAAAGTCAGATAGTGAAGCAAATCTTTGAAGAGTTTGTCACATTTTACTAAACCCATAAAGGTTCAGCTATTGAACTAAACTTTTCATATTATTGGTTTCAAATATTCTGAAAGGCGCTTTTCTGTCCAAGACTTCTTTCTTGAAGAGTTCATCATTGATCACTATACAAGTGCCACTCTCATCCCACCAAATAGATTGAAATTGATCACTTTCCACTATATTCCACAATTTTTTTTTTTTTACTGTACTGAGCAAGACTCAGTTTATTTTTACTTTTTTGTATACTTTTTTTTTAATTTTATTTTTTTAATTTTTTTCCAATTTTATTTATTTTTTTCAAGTTGAACAGAATAAATTTCTTTAAACAAACTTACTTATACTCCAGAGTCCTTTAAAAACTTAATAGCATTTATACATTGAAGGTATTTGATTTTCTTGTAACTAGCACTTCAAATGCAACAAGCATTTGAAGCAACAAGCATTTGACCCAACAAGTAAAACTTTCTACAGTTCATAACTTTTATAAACAAAATAAATTAAATGTACAGTGAATAAGTTCTCTGAAATATTTCAATATTTCTGCAGGTTTAGTAACATCGTAAAATACATTTCAACTAAAATTCAAAAATCTAAAAACCTGTTAGGCATTTTTAGGCGTTTTAAGATGGAAATGAAGACCAATGTTAACATCGTAATATGCCAATTACAAATAGTACTTCAAATAGCAAATACTACAGTTTGTCCCAAACTTTAAAAACTATTCATGAACTCAACACTGAACTATTGATGGCTATGAGAATTGTTTCCTAGCCTTTTTGAAAATTTCAACCCATTTACGTTTAAGGTAATTATTGATAAGTACGATCCTGTAGCCATTTTCTTTATTGCTTTGGGTTCAAGTTTATACACTCTTTCTGTGTATCCTGTCTATAGAAGATCCTTTAGCATTTTTTGGAGAGCTGGTTTGGTGAAGGTGAATTCCCTCAGCTTTTGCTTGTCTGTAAAGCTTTTGATTTCTCCTTCTTATTTGAATGAGATCCTTGCTGGGTAAAGTAATCTGGGCTGTAGGGTATTTTCTTTCATCACTTTAAGTATATCTTGCCACTCCCTTCTGGCCTGAAGAGTTTCTGTTGAAAGATCAGCTGTTATCCTTATGGGAATCCCCTTATGTGTTATTTGCTGCTTTTCCCTTGCTGCTTTTAATATTTGTTCTTTGTGTTTGATCTTTGTTAATTTGACTAATATGTGTCTTGGAGTATTTCGCCTTGGGTTTATGCTGTTGGGGACTCACTGGGTTTCCTGGACTTGGGTGATTATTTCTTTCCCCATTTTAGGGAAGTTTTCAACTATTATCTCCTCAAGTATTCTCTCATGGTCTTTCTTTTTGTCTTCTTCTTCTGGGACTCCTATGATTCGAATGTTGGAGCGTTTAACATTGTCCCAGAGGTCTCTAATATTGTTCTCATTTCTTTTAATTCGTTTTTCTTTTTTCCTCTCTGTTTCATTTATTTCTACAATTCTATCTTCTAGTTCGCTTATCCTGTCTTCTGCCTCTGTTATTCTACTGTTTGTTCCCTCCAGAGTGTTTCTGATCTCATCTATTGCATTATTCATTGTATATTGACTCTTTTTTATTTCTTTTAAGTCCTTATTAAATATTTCTTCCATCTTCTCAATCCTTTTCTCCAGCTTATTTATCTGTAACTCCATTTTGCTTTCAAGGTTTTGAATCATTTTCACCATCAAAATTTGAAATTCTTTATCAGGTAAATTCCCTATATCTTCTTCTTTTGTTTGTGTTGGTGGGCAATTATCTTGTTCCTTTACTTGCTGGGTATTTCTCTGCCTCTTCATCTTGCTTATATTGCTTTGTTTGGGGTGGCCTTTCCCTCTTCTTGCAGTTTGTGGATTTCTCTTTATTACGTAGTTTCTTCGCTGTGTGTGGGGTTGGATGGGTGACTTGTCCAGGTTCCCTGGTTAGGGAAGCATGTGTCGGTGTTCTGGTGGGTGGAGCTGGATTTCTTCTCTCTCCTTTAGAAGACAATGGGCTGCTTTTCTGGGAGCCTGATGTCCTCTGCCAGTATTCAGAAGTTGTTCTGTGGACTTTATTCCACGTTCAAATGTTCTTTTGATAAATTTGTGGGGGAGAAAGTGGTCTTGCCATCTTATCCTTCCGCCATCTTGTTTCTTCCTCCCCAGAACACTGGATTCTTATATTCCACTTGGTCGTGGAGTATCTCTTCCCAGCTGCTCCAGCAAGGCGCAGCCGCTGTACCTTACCTTGGACGAGGGGTATCTCCTTAAGGCTGCACCTCCTGCTTTGAATGTAGATCAGCTCCTCTTGGCCCTCCGGTGCCCAAGCAGCCACCGCCTCCTGAACGTGGTACAGCTCCTCTCGGCCACCGCCCTAACCCTGGGCGCGGGGTAGCTCATCTCAGCCACGATTCTGCACGTGGTCGGTTGCGCCGGAGCCGTGCATCTCCCGTGTCTGCGCCTGCGCCGTCGGAGCCGGGCGTCTCCCGCGTCTGCGCCTGCGCCGCTGGAGCCGGGAGTCTCCCGCCTATATTCCACAATTTTTGTGGAAAAGTTAGTGAAAGAAAATCATTCAGCTCACCTGTTTCAGAGATAGAAAATGTGTAACGTGGCTTTGTCCTCAGAACTTCCTCAGACAAATCCTGAAAAGCACATTCTTCAATAAGAGATCGCAAAACTGAGTCCCCAGCAAGTGTATAATCATACAAAGGTCTGATGGAGGTTTCTGAACCAGTGGATTCATCGTTAGGAGGCGCATCTTGAATTTCTGAAGAAATACGTGCCATTTCAGAAAAATCTTTCTTCAGATATTTTTCTCATTTTTCTGACTTTACACACAGCAAATTCAAATGCTGCTTGGCTGGCCTAAGGGGGAAACTCCCTAGACCATCACAGTGGTTCCAAAATGCACTGGTCTCCTAACAGTGGAAGGGTAACTGTGACAACAGAAACTCACTGGTCTCCTAGCAAGTGAAGGGTAGCTGTGACATCACAACATCACTGGTCTCCTAGAAATTGAAGGATAATTTTCAACAAGCGTTTACTTCAGCATCAACTTAAAATACAGGCTCCTTGCATAAATAACAACCAAAACTATAAACCTGCAAAATTTCATTCCTAAAGAATTTTTATACGGATAAATCACATCAGTAAAACTGTTTGGTTTCTGAAATAAAAGTGATTATCGGTGGCGGCCAAGAGAAGCTACCCCATGCCCGAGGCCAGGGACAGCGGGCGAAAGGAGCTACCCCACATCCAAATGGCACTGGCTGCTTGGGCACAGGAGGGCCGAGAGGAGCTACTCCACATTCAAGATCAGGATGGGCAGCCGTGAGGAGATACCCCTTGTCCAAGGTAAGGTGCAGTGGCTGTGCTTTGCTGGAGCAACCGTGAAGAGATACCCTACAACCAAGGTCAGAGAAACCCAAATATGATAGTAGGTATTGCGAAAGGGCATCAGAGGGCAGACACACTGAAATCGTGATCATAGAAAACTAGTAGATCTGATCACATGGACCACAGCCTTCTCTAACTCAGTGAAACTAAGCCATGCTGTGTGGGGCCACCCAAGATGGGCAGATCATGGTGGAGAGGTCTTACAGAATGTGGTCTACTGGAGAAGGGAATGACAAACAACTTCAGTATACTTGCATCGAGAACCCCAAAAACAGTATGAAAAGGCAAAAAAAAAAAAAAAAATAGGATATTGAATGAGGAGCTCCCCAGGTCGGTAGGTACCAAATAAGATATTGGAGATCAGTGGTGAAATAACTTCAGGAAAAAATGAAGGGACGGAGCCAAAGCAAAACCAGTACCCAGTTGTGGATAGGACTGGAGATGGAAGAAAGGTCCGATGCTGCAAAGAACAATGTTGCATACGAACCTGGAATGTTAGGTCCATGAATCAAGACAAATCGGAAGTGGTCAAACAGGAGATGGCAAGAGTGAACATAGACCTTCTAGGAATCAGTGAACTCAAATGGACTGGAATGGGTGAATTTAACTCAGATGACCGTTATATCAACTGCTGTGGGCAGGAATCCCTTAGAAGAAATGGAGTAGCTATGATGGAGAACAAAAGAGTCCGAAATGTTGTACTTGGATGCAATCGCCAAACGATCAGAATGATCTCTGTTCATTTCCAAAACAAACCATTCAATATTACAGTAATCCAAGCCTATGCCTCAACCAGTAACACTTAAAAAGCAGAGGGTGAATGGTTCTATGAAGACCTACAAGACCATTTAGAATTAACACTTAAAGATGATGTCCTTTTCATTATAGGGGACTGGAATGCAAATGTAGGAATTCAAAAATCACCTTGAGTAACAGCCAAATTTGGCCTTGGAGCACGGAATGCAGCAGGGCAAAGACTGATAGAATTTTGCACAGAGAACACACTGGTCATAGCAAACAACCCCTTTCAGCAACAGAAGAGAAGACTCCACATATGGACATCACCAGATGGTCAACACCGAAATCAGATTGATTGTATTCTTTGTAGCCAAAGATGGAGAAATTCTATAAAGTTAGCAAAAACAAGACCAGAGCTGAATGTGACTCAGATTATAAACTCCTAATAAATCCAGACTTAAATTTAAGAAAGTAGGGAAAACCACTAAACCATTCAGACATGACCTAAATCAAATCCTTTATGATTATACTGTGGAAATGAGAAATAGATTTAAGGGACTATATCTGATAGATAGAATGCCTGGTGAATTATGGACGAAAGTTCATGACATTGAACAGGAGACAGGGACCAAGACCATCCCCACGGAAAAGAAATGAAAAAAAGGAAAGTGGCTGACCGGAGAGGCCTTACAAATAGCTGTGAAAAGAAAAGAAGCAAAAAACAAAAGAAGAAAAAAAAAAGTATAAGCATCTGAATGCAGAGTTCCAAAGAATAACAAGGAGAGATAAGAAAGCTTTGCTCAGCGATCAATGCAAAGAAATAGAGGAAAACAACAGAATGGGAAAGACAAGAAATCTCTTCAAGAAAATTAGAGATACCAAGGGAACATTTCATGAAAAGATGACCTCGATAAAGAATAGAAATCGTACGGACCTAAGAGAAACAGCAGATATTAAGAAGAAGTGGCAAGAATACACAGAAGAACTGTACAAAGCAGATCTTCACAACCAAGATAATCGTGATGTTGTGATCAAAGACCTAGAGCCAGACATCTTGGAAAGTGAAGTCAAGTGAATATGAAGTCAAGTGGGCCTTAGAAAGCATCACTACGAACAAAGATAGTGGACATGACAGAATTCGAGTTGAGCTATTTCAAATCCTGAAAGATGATGCTGTGAAAGTACTGCACTCAGTAGGCCAGCAAATTTGGAAAAATTAGCAGTGGCCACAGGACTGGTAAAGGTCAGTCTTCATTCCAGTCCCAATGAAAGGCAATGCCAAAGAATGATTTAAATGACAGCACAATTTCACTCATCTCACACACTAGTAAAGTCATGCTCAAAATACTCCAAGCCAGGCTTCAGCAATACGTGAACCGTGAACTTCCAGATGTTCAAGCTGGTTTTAGAAAAGGCAGAGGAACCAGAGGTCAAATTGCCAACATCCTCTGGATCATGGATAAAGCAAGAGAGTTGCAGAGAAACATCTATTTCTGCTTCATTGACTATGCCAAAGCCTTTGACTGTGTGGATCACAATAAAATCTGGAAAATTCGGAAAGAGATGGGACCTTTCATACGACCTGCCCTGCCTCTTGAGAAACCTGTTTGCAGGTCAGGTAGCAACAGTTAAAACTGGACATGAAACAACAGACAGGTTCCAAATAGGAAAAGGAGTACGTCAAGGTTATATATTGTCACCGTGCTTATTTAACTTCTATGCAGAGTACATCGATAGGAACGCTAGCTGGAAGAAGCATAGGCTGGAATCAAGATTGCCTCAAGAAATATCAATAACCTCAGTTATGCACATGACATCACTCTTATGGAAGAAATCAAAGAGTATCCAAAAAGGCTCTGATGAAAGTGAAAGAGGAGAGTGAAAAATTTGGCTTTAAGCCAACATTCAGAAAACGAAGATCATGGCATCTGGTCCCATCTCTTCATTGGAAATAGACGGGGATACAGTGTCAGACTTTATGTTTTGGGCTCCAAAATCACTGCGGATGCTGGTTGTAGTCATGAAATTAAAAGATGCTTTCTCCTTGGGTGGAAAATTATGAGCAGCCTTGATAGCATATTAAAGAGCAGAGACATTACTTTGCCAACAAAGGTCCATCTAGTCAAGGGTATGGCTTTTCCAGTGGTCATATATGGATGTGAGAGTTGGACTGTGAATAAAGCTGATTACCGAACAATTGATGCTTTTGAACTATGGTGTTGTAGAAGACTCTTGAGAGTCCTTTGGACTACAAGGAGATCCAACCAGTCCGTTCAAAAGGAGATCAGTCCTGGGTGTTCATTGGAAGGACTAATGCTGAATCTGAAGCTCCAATATTTTGGCCACCTCATGCAACGAGTTGACTCACTGGAAAAGTCTCTGATGCTGGGAGGGATTGAGGGCAGGAGGAGAAGGGGAAGACAGAGAATGAGATGGCTGGATGGCATCACAGACTCGATGGAGGCGGGTTTGAGTAATAAACTCCAGGAGTTAGTGATGGACAGGGAGTACTGGCATGCTGTGATACATGGGGTCGCAAAGAGTCGGACTCCACTGTGCGACTGAACTTAACTGAACTGAACTAAACTCTTAGCCAACCAAACTTGGTTTACTCACTTCTGTGAAATAATTTATTGTAGAACCAAGCAAGGTGTCCTAGCAGCTGGTGCTTCAAAGACCTGCACTCCCCGAATACTTTCAGGGGGACGATTTTAATGAGAGTGAGTTTAGGCATGGGATGTGTGATATAGTTTGGGGACATTCTACTACTGGCCTGTTACTGAGTATGTTTGGAGTCAACATCATTGCCCATATGGTTCCAACTACTCTGTGGTCTAGGTACTTACATTTCAGCCTAGTTGGGTCTTTAGTATCTCTAAAACTGTTCACAGGATATTGCTCAGAATGTTATCTATGGCCCTTGAGGAGGAACTAAAGATCCTTGACTTTGCTTAATGGTTAATTCATGATTATTCTATATCGCTTGATTATTTTCCTTTGTTTCTGCCTTTTCTAGTTTCTTCGATTACAGTTACTCTTGGACCATGAGGAAGTCTAGAATCTCCTTTTTCTCTCTCTCGGTTTTCATACTTTTCAATCTTAAGAACGGACTTCTTAGAACAATAAAGGACATAAAGTGTTGGATTTAGAGCGTGGTCATATGTGATTGAGAATCCCAGTTGCAGGTTCGATTTGTATTCAGGTTCCCCAGCACGTGGAGTGTTTGAGTCAACAACAACGTTGGCTCTTTCATGATGAGAAGGAGTGGGAAATAATTCTGTCATCTAAGCTTGGTATCAATATTTTCTGTTATGCAAACATATCTGTCTATTTTATATAGATATTTGTATATCTATTATGTATATAAATATGTGTGTGTATGTGTATATATATATATATATATTACTATAACTGTTTATTTTTGCCATTAAACCTAGACAAACATTTGAAAATTGGTAGATATTTATTAAAAGGAAAGAGGGGAGTGATATAAAGGAGTCCTCATATTTTAGATGTAGCCAAAGGAACATATTTGGAAGTATTTCCACTTACATATATTCAATAACCGAATAGACTTTTGAATCATTCTACTTTTTTTTTTTTCCGTTGCTGCTTTGCCTAACAGGAATTAAAAGCCATTGTACATTTTTTATATACACACCCATACATAAAAACATGCACATATATGTGTATATGTCAAAATATAATTTTAGACAATTTTATTTAGGTGGTCAAATACTTTGCTTGCTCTGAAGATATTAAATGAACTGTTCGGGAAGCCCAGCATTACTTAATAACTTTCTGGCTGAATAATATAGATCCTATTGTTGAAAGGCTGTCCCTTAATCGAGTTGATCTTCCACTATTCTTTCTGTAATAGAGATGGGATTAATACATATGAGGACATCTTGAGCCCGTAAAACCGCAACTCACATTTACTTAGAGATACAGACTGGTTCCAAAAAGGAAAAGGAGTACGTCAAGGTTGTATATTTTCACCCTGCATATTTAACTTCTATGCAGAGTACATCATGAGGAACGCTGGGCTAGAAAAAGCACAAGGTGGAATCAAGTTGCCCGGGAGAAATATAAATCACCACAGGTATGCAGAAGACACCACCTTTATGGCAGAAAGTGAAGAGGAACTAAAAAGCCTCCTGATGAAAGCAAAAGCAGGAGGGTGAAAAGGTTGGTTTGAAGCTCAACATTCAGAAAACAAAGGTCATGGCATCTGGTCCCATCACTTCACAGAAAATAAACGGGAAAACAGTGTCAGACTTTGTTTTTATGGGCTCCAAAATCACTGTGTATGCTGATTGCAGCCATGAAAATAAAAGATGCTTACTCCTTGGGAGGAAAGTTACGACCAACCTACATAGCATATGAAAAAGCAGAGACATTACTTTACCAACCAAGGTCCGTCTAGTCAAGGCTACGGTTTTTCCAGTGGTCATGTATGGATGTGAGAGTTGGACTATGAAGGAAGCTGATCCCCGAAGAATTGATGCTTTTGAACTGTGGTGCTGGAGAAGACTCTTGAGAGACCCGCGGACTTCAAGGAGATCCAATGAGTCCATTCTAAAGGAGATCGATCCCGGGTGTTCATTGGAAGGACTGATGCTAAAGCTGAAACTCCCATACTTTGGCCACTTCATGCGAAGGGTTGACTCACTGGAAAAGAGTCTGATGCTGGGAAGGATTGGGAGTGGGAGGAGAAGGGGACGACAGAGAATGAGATGGCTGGATGGCATCACCGACTCTATGGACATCAGTTTGAGTGAACTCCGGGAGTGGTGATGGACAGGGAGGTCTGGCACACTGTGATTCATGGGGTCGCAAAGAGTCGGACACGATTGAACGACTGACCTGAACTGATTGTTCTAAGAAAGCTGTTGCTCTTCTCACGTTGGATACAATTTTAAACATTCAAATCATTGGGTAAAGCAGATGCACAGTGCACTGTGCATAGAT
Organism: Moschus berezovskii; assembly: GCF_049115385.1. Classification (NCBI taxonomy): domain Eukaryota; kingdom Metazoa; phylum Chordata; class Mammalia; order Artiodactyla; family Moschidae; genus Moschus; species Moschus berezovskii. The sequence goes on from NC_142489.1 coordinate 71,385,879, forward strand.
CAAAATCAGGCTCTTCTGTTTAGCTGAACTTTGAAATTACATGATGTGTACATTAAAATCACTTCTCCATAGTTCAGTGTGTACATTTTTCTTTCATCCCTTTAAACTTCTGGTAACAAATATTTCAATAGAAATCATTGATGATTAAAATTTCTCTCCCTTCAGGACAGGGGTTCAGCTTCCTGCCCACCTCCACATCATATCCTTATTTCTTGTCCTCCTTTGAATTTTTCTAGTTGCCACATTAGAGAAAACCTAACCAGATAACATGATCAGTCTCAATATATTATGTTAATAGAGTAATGTATTATAGGCTGTGCATTTTGTCAACATTTTCCAGAGTTGTCACAGAAGCGTGGCACAAATGCTCCAACAGGAAACTTAAAACCAGCAGTATTATATATAATGAGTAGCGATCATCTTAGAATACACTTAGAAAATAATTTCTTATCCAAAACACTGAGGGAAAACAATGGTAAAAGAATAAAGTAATTCTCAATGTTGATAGGAAAACCTAGGATAAACAGTACCCTTGAATTCTCAGTATTACACAAAGTAAGATCATGGCATATGGTCTCACTGCTTCATGGGAAATAAAGATGGAAAAAGCAGAATCAGTGACAGATTTCCTCTTTTGTGGCTCTATATTCACTGTGACTGTGATGGCAGCAATAAAATTTGAAGACAGTTGCTTCCTGGAAGAAAAGTGCTCACAAATTTAGTAAGTGTGTTAAAAAGTGAAGAGGTGACTTGACCAAAGGAAACACATTGAGTCACATCTATGGTCTTTCCAGTAGACATGTACAGATGTGAGAACAAGAAAGTGCTCTGCTTGGGATGACTTGTGAGTGTCCATTGGATTGCAAGGAGATCAAGCTAGTCAAACATAAAGGAAATCAACTCTGAAGTTGCATTAGAATCACTGACACTGAAGCTGAGTCTCCAAAGCTTTGACCACCTGAGCAAAGAACTGACTCACGAGAAAAGACCCTGATTCTTAGGAAATAATGAAATCAGGAGGACAAATGGGTTAGAGAAGAGGAGAAGGTTGTATCGTTTCACCCATTCATGGACATGATCTCGGGCAGACCCTGGGAGACGGTCAGGGGCAGAGAGGCCTTGTGTGCTGCAGTCCAAGGGGTCACAAAGATTCTGACATGGCTTTGTGACTGAACAACAACAAGATTTCAGTTAATAAAATGGATCTTCCAGGGTCACGGTGGGGTCTCATCATGTTAGAGGAATAGGAGCCTGAGTCCACTTTCTCCCACACAAATCCATCAAATGATAGAATGCACGTGGAACACCTTCCAGAAAACAATTTGTGACTGATGTTGATGGGCCCTAGAAATCGATAAAGGAAAACCAGTCTCTTAAAAAGTAGGTAAGACAAAGTAAGTGATGAAAGGGAGGAAATGTTTTTAGGGATCGAGACTCGCCTTGGAGAAGGAGTCTTAAAGTAGGAGAAATTTGCACAAAATAGGAAACCCTCTCTCATAGGTAACGGTCGTGGACGAAATGGAACTGGAGAGAGGAAGAACAAAAACACAGCTTATGCCAATAAATCCAATCACTACCGAAGAAATGACTCAGATGCTCCCGTCCACTGTCATACATGGGACATTGAAGGCAGGTCTGGGATGTATCAAACACACTATGGTTAGAATCAGGCATTAGTGCCCTGAGGACAATGTGACGAAGCTAAGGTAACATGCAAACCTAAACCATGGGGACACTGGAGACAGAAATTTTAGAAAGGACCTTTCCTGTGAGAAGGCTCTAAGGCCACATTGAACTGTGGCATACTCACAGAACAGAAGATTGTGTAAAAGAAAATACCAAAGGAGACCAAGCCAGTTTCCATTTAAGACCCTTTCCTCCACAGATTGAGAGAGGAACGTGTACGACTGCCAGAGGCAGAAGGAAAGAGGCTACTAGTATCTTGGCCCCAGAGACATCCCCTACCAAGTTCTGAGATGGCTGACAATTGCTAATGATGAATCCTCACTTCATGGACAGTTCACATAGGCCAGGAAACTGAAAGTCTGGTGTCAGTTAGCCTGAGGAGACACATGGCACACTTGAGACTGTGCCCTCTGGAAATAGACAGCAGACTGAGTGGCTGAGACCAGAGAGTTCCAAAAGATGCACGGCCCACCTGGGACTGTGCCTTGCCTCCAACCAGTCACCCAAGATTTCGGACTTGGGAAGAGCACAAAGTACACAGCCAATCGTGTTCATGGCCCTTGTCAAGCATCTGACTGCCTCATTGGCTGGAAAGTGCATGAAACACAGGGCCCACTTAGGACTGTGCCCTCATGTATCAACCAGGAATGTGAGAAGTGTGGACCCAGAAAGTACATGTCACATTTGTCATTCAAAAGCCCTATGTGATCAATCCACCAAACACCCCCAATATCCCAATGGTATTTTTTCTCTGTGTCCCACCTCTCACCCCCAAAACACTGAACAAGCGAGCTCGAATATGAGGCTACTGCACCCTCATTTCATGGTGAAAACCAGATATGAAGAGGCTTTCAAATAAAAGAAGGAAATATTAGCAAAGAATTATACACCAACCCAGAAATGACAGGTTCAACTGAATAAGTCAGCGATATATGCCCAGACTGTTCAAGTGAGGAACAACAGTCACCTTTGACAAGTTCAAGCATCAACAAGAGACTGTCTGACACGATATTGACACCAAAAAGCACACAACTGCTTTGAAATTCTGCGATTTCCTTCCATATGATTTCTTTAACTTTAAACTATTTTAGTTACTCATTATACCCTAAACTTTTACTTCTATTAACTATTATTATCTTTCAAAAAAAAAAAACCCATAAATCTATTTTTTAAAACCTTCTTATATATGAGAGAATGAATTTAGACTCCGTTTTCCTTTTTTTACACTATTTAAACAAGTCTAAATTTTATTCTTGGTTCTTAACTTTTACTTTCCAAAAGTTGATATCAATGTTGCGACTTTAGTAACAAAGTCTTTACGATCGGATTTCACTTATGGATTCGTTTCCGGAATTGATTGCTCTCTCCCATTTTAGCACTCCCCTATCTTCTCCTAGGCACCTCTTTCTCCCTCCTCCCTTTTCTCTGCTGTCTACAATTCTGTGCATCCTTTAGATTCTTTCTGGATGAGGAGAGTTTTGCCACCGTTAACCTGGAGTTTATCTTCTATATTGTGTGGATGTGGACTTTTGATGTTACTTCAAACTGGGAACAGAAACCCAGAGGCCAGGACGTCGATTCCAGAAATTTAGAGCAACATCGAACTCCTTATCTCAAGGAACATTAAAGGACAAGCACACACCCGAGAGTTTCCATGTCTACATGGAAAACAATCTCCACACTTGAGTCAGTAGGTTCAGTACAAAAGAATCCACACCTATTCTCCAGCAAAACAGAAACAAAATGTTGAATATTATAAAAGGGAGTGCACTGAGCCATACCAAACCCACAAACATCCCAAAGCACAGTCCATGGACAATTCATTGCACTTCAGAGAGAAGAGACACAGATCTGCCTGCCAGTGCACAGACACAAATGATCCGACGCATGAAACCTTGAGAAGTCACTGGTCCAATCCCACCCACAAAGGACAGGCTTCACAATATAGTGGAGCTATATTTCTCTGGCCTGCAGAAATGGGACCCAAATCACAGTAATCAAAGCAAAATGAAAAGGGAGAGAAATATGCAGCTGCTGAAGGTAAATGATAAAAACCCACAAAGACAAAGAAAAGAAGAGGAGTTAGGAACTTATCCTGAAAAAGAGTTCAGAATAATGAGAGTAAAGATGATCAAAATCTTGAAAGATACGTAAAGTTGCCAGTAAATACACTGGAGGACCAGAATGAGAAGAAATAAACATGCTTACCATGGATCTAGAAGAAATAAAGAACAGACAAACAGTAATAATCAATGCAAGAAGGGAGATTAACAACACCCTTGAAGGAACCTACAGTAGAATAACTGAGACAGAGAAAGAACTAATTAGGTGGAGGTAGAAAGGAGGAAATAAATGAAGCCCGCTGAGGTGTGCAACATAAAAAACAACAACGAGTTAAACAGGCAAAGCTCTGACTGGGGCAATTATAAATGTCCCACAATGAGAAACTTAGGTGTCTAAATGGAGAACACCAAAACAAAAAGGGGTGGGGTACTTGAGGAAGTAAAAGTGAAAACACCCTTAAATGAGTCAAGCCACAATAATTGGGACCAGACATGGAACAAATGAATGTTCATAACTGGGAAAAGAGAGTGACAAACCTCTTGTCACTCTGCTTATGAGAATCGTAAATAGAGTATACTATTAAAATACCGAAAGAGTAAATCACAAGCTGGCATCAAGGTTTGGGAGAAACATCAACAGCCTCAGATATGTAGATGGCAACACTGAAACAAATAGAAAGTGAAGAGGAAATAAAGAGTCTTTTGATGAGCGTGAATGAGAAGAGTGTAAAAGCATCCTGAAAACTCAGCATTCAAGAAAAGGGAGATAAGAGCATCTGGTCCCATCACTACTCTGCAAACAGAAGGGGTAAACATGTGAACTTCCAGATGTTCAAACTGGTTTCAGAAAAGGCAGAGGAAAGAGAGATCAAATTGCCAACATCCGATGGATCATGGAAAACGCAAGAGAGTTCCAGAAAAACCTCTCTTTCTGCTCTATTGACTATGCAAAGCCTTTGACTGTGTGGATCAAAATAAACTGTGGAACATTTTGGAAGAGATGGGAATAGCAGGCGACCTGACCTGTCTCTTGAGAGATCTATATGCAGGTGAGGAAAAAGCAGTTAGTGCTGGACATGGAACAACAGACTGGTTCCAAATAGTAAAAGGAGTATGTCAAGGCTGTATAATGTCACCATGCTTATTTAACTTATATGCAGAATACATCATGAGAAACACTGGGCTGGAAGAAGCACAAGCGGGAATCAAGACTGCCAGGAGAAATATCAATACCCTCAGATATGCAGATGACACCACCCTTATGGCAGAAATTGAAGCGGAATTAAGAAACCTCTTGATGAACGTGAAAGAGGAGAGTGAAAATGTTGGCTTAAAGCGCAAAATTCAGAAAACCAAGATCATGGCATCTGGTCCAATCACTTCATGATAAATAGATGGAGAAACAGGGGAAAGAGTGTCAGACTTTAATGTTTTGGGCTCCAAAATCAATGTAGATGCTGATTGCAGCCATGAAATGAAAAGACGCTTACTACTTGGAAGGAAAGAAATGACCAAACTAGATAGCATATTAAAAAGCAGAGACATTACTTTGCCAACAAAGGTCTGTCCAGTCAGGGCTATGGTCTTTCGAGTGGTCATGTATGGATGTGAGAGTTGGACTGTGAAGAAATCTGAGCACGGAAGAATTGATGCTTTGAACAAAATTCTGTACAAAATTATCCCTAAGTTAGAAATAAATAAACTAAAAAAATTGCTCAAAGCATGGAATTCTGTATATTTTATATTTCAACATCTAGGTGCAGATGTTTCTAACTGAAATAGGAAATACTCTATATCTCCCATATTTAAAATTGTAAGCAGAGTCTCCGATTGGCAGTAATGAATTCTCTATAATTGATGGATGAAAAACTGCGGAGGAAATTTGGACATGGAAAGCTGGGATTTTTGTTCTTTCACATGTGAAAACCAGGATACACATGGTCTTATAAGCCATGAACTATACTTATTTCAGATATGAAAATTCAGTGTAATAATTTTACATGAAATATGCATCTAGTCAAAGCTGTTGTTGATCCAGAAGTAATGTATGCATGTGAGCAGTGGACTATAAAGAAATCTGAGCAAGAAAATTAATGCTTTTGAACTGTGGTGTTGGAGAAGACTCTTGAGAGTCTCTTGGATGCCTAGGAGAAATCCAACCAGACCATCCTAAAGGATATCAGTCCTGAATATTCCTTGCAAGGACTAGGGCTAACGGTGAAACTCCAATACTTTGGCCACCTGATGTGAAGAACGGACTGAATATAGTTGGATGGAATACCGAATCAATGGACATGAGTTTGAGTAAACTCAGTGAGTTGATGATGGATAAGGAGGCCTGACATGCTGCAGTTTAAGGGGATGCAAAGATTTGAACAGGACTGAGCCACAAAACTGAACTCAACTGAACATGGACCTGTTCATCTGAATAAGAACCAGTTTTCCCCTCAGTCTTTCCCATCAGGAAGCTTCCACAAGCCTCTTATCTTGTCCATCAGAGGAAAGACAGAATGAAAATGATAATCACAGAAAACTAACCAAACTGATCACCTGGTCCATAGCCTTTTCTAACTCAATGAAACTATGAGCGAGGCATGTAGGGCCACACAAGATGGCCGGGAAATAGTGAAGGGTTCTGACAAAATGTGGTCCTAGGAGAAGGGAATGGAAAACCTCTTCAGTATTCCTGCCTTGAAAAAGACATGAGCAGCATGTAATGGCAAAATAGAGCATACAGAAAGAGGAACTCCCAAGGTTGGTAGTTGACAATCATGCTACGGCAGATCAGTGGAGAGGAAACGACAGAAAGAATGAAGGCATGGAGCCAGAGTAAAAACAGAACCCAGTTGCAGATGTGACTGGTGATTGAATGAATTCTTATACTGTAAAGAGTAATATTGCATAAGAACCTGGAAGGTTAGGTCCGTGAATTAAGGTCATTCGGAAAGGGTCAAACAAGTGATGGCAGGAGTGAGCATCGACATTTTAGGAATCAGTGGATTAAGATGGACTGGAATGGGTGAATTTAACTCAGATGACCATTATGTCTACTACTGTGAGCAAGAAGCCCTTACAGAAAATTGACTAACTGTCATAGTTAACAAGGAGTTAAAAAATATAGTATTGGAGGCAATCTCAAAAACGACAGAATGATCTCTGTTCGTTTCCAAAATAAACCCGTCAACATCACAGTAATCCATGCCTGTGCAACAAATAGTAATGTCGAAGAAGCTGATGTAGTGCAGCTTTGTGAAGACCTACAAGAACTTCTAGAACTTACATCCATAAAAGATGTCTTTTTCATCATACGGGAATGGAATGCAAAAGTAGGATTTCCAGAGATACCTGGTGTAACAGACAAATTTGTCTTTGGACGACAAAACAAAGCCAGTGAAAAGAAATAGAGCTTTGCCAAGGGACCACACTGCTCATAGAAAGCACTCACTTCCAGCGACACAAGATAAGACTCTACATATGGACATTACTAGATGGTCAAAACTGAAACCAGATTGAGTCTTTTCTTTACAGCCCAAAATGGAGAAAATATATACAGTCACCAAAAATAAGACTGTGATCTCCTGTGGCTCTGATCATGAACTCCTTATTGCCAAATTCATTTTAAATTTAAAATAGTAGGGAAACTACTACACTATTCATGTAAGACCTAAATGATATCCCTTATGATTGCACAGTGAAAGTAACAAATAGATCCAAGGGATTAGATCTGATAGAGTTCCTGACTAACTACAGAGAGAGGTTTGTGAAATTGTGCAAAAGGCAGTGATCAAGACCATCCTCAAGAAAAATAAATGCAAAGAGCCAAAATGGGTATCTAAATATACCTTACAAATTGCTAAGAAAGGAAGAGAAGCTAAAAGAAAGGAGACAAGGACAGATAGATTCGTGTGTGCAGAGTTCCAAAGAAAAGGAAGGGGAGATTAAAGAAGTCTACCTCAGTGAGCAATCCAAAGAAACAGAGGGAAAAAATGACATGGAAAAGACGAGGTCTCTTCAAGATTATTAGAGATACCAAGGGAACATTTCATGCCACGATGGTCAAAATAAAGAACAGAAATGGTGTGGACCTAAAAGAAGCAGAATACATCAAGAAGAGGTGTCAAGAATACACAGAAGAACTATAAAAAAAAGAATCTTCAATACCCAGATAACCTCGATGGTGTGATCTTTCACCTTGACCCAGACATCTTGGAATGTGAAGTCAAGTAATCCTTATGAAGCATCATATGGAGAAAACTAGTGGAGCTGATGGAATGTCAGTAGAGATATTTCACAGGCTAAAAGATGATTCTAAGACAGTGCTACAAATTTAAAATTCTCAGCAATTGCCACAGGACTGGAAATGTTCAGTTTTCAGTCCAATCCCAAAGAAAGGCCAAGTCCCAAGGAATGTTCACACTACCACACATTTACCCCCATGTCAAACGGTAGAAAAGTAATGCTCAAAATTCTCCAATGCAGATTCAAGTGTACATGAACAATGAACTTCCACATGTTCAAGGTGGATTTAGACAAGGGTGGGGAATGAAAGATCCAATTGCCAACATCCATGGGATCATCAGGAAAGCAAGAGATCTCCAAAAAGAAGATTATTTTTGCAGCTTGAGGCAGCTGTAAAATAACTTAATGTAGCTTTTTACAACAGTGTATTCTATAGTAGTTTTTCATTTTGTGAAATTTTAACTTAATATTTTTGGCATTGTACTTTGTATCGTTTATTAAATAAAAATTTAAAAAAAAAAGAAAGAAAGAAAAGGAAAAGAAAAAACCAAAACCTCTACTTCTGCTTCATTCTTTATGCCGAAGCCTGTGACTGTGGGGATGACAATAAATCGTGGAAAAAAAAATAATAAAGTGGTGGGAAAACCAGACCACCTGACCTGCTTCTTGAGAAATCTATATCCAGGTCAAGAAACAACAGGATACGGGATAACAGGCTGCTTTCAAATCAGGAAAAGATTGTGCCAAGGCTGCATATTGTCACCCTGCTTAATTAACCTCTATGCAGTGTAAAACTTGTGAAATGCCAAGCTGGATGATGCACAAGCTTGAATTAATACTGCTGGGAGAAATACAAATACACTCTGTGAAGTGGATGACATCACCCTTATGGCAGAAAATGAAGAGTAACTAAAGAGGCTTTTGATGAAAATGAAAGAGGAGAGTGAAAACTTTGGCTTAAAAACACAACATTCAGAGAACTAACATCATGACATCCAATCCAATCAATGCTCAGCAAAGGGAGAAACAATGGAAAGAGCAAAGGACACTATTTCGGGGGCTCTAAAATTACTGCTGATGTTGACTTCACTACGAAATTAAAAGATGTACTCAACAGTGAAAAACTGAAAGCATTTCCCCTAAAGTCAGGAACAAGACAATGGTGCCCACTCTCACCACTACTATTCAACATAGTTCTGGAAGTTTTGGCTACAGCAATCAGAGCAGGAAAAGACATAAATGGAATACAAATTGGAAAAGAAGAAGTAAAATGTTCACTGTTCACTGATGGCATGATCCTCTACACATAAAACCCTAAGGACTCTACCAAAAAACTACTAGAGCTAATCAAAGAATACAGTAAAGTTGCAGGATATAAAATCAACACATGGAATTCCCTTGCATTCCTATACACTAATAGTGAGAAAATAGAAAGAGAAATTAAAGAAACTCTTCCATTCACTGTTGCAACGAAAAGAATTAAATACTTAGGAATATATCTACCTAAGCAAACAAAAGACTTGTACATAGAAAACCATAACACACTTGTGAAAGTAATCAAATAGGACACTAATCCATGGAGAAGTATACCTTGTTTGTGGATTGGAATAATAAATATTGTAAAAATGAGTATACTACCCAAAGTAATTTATACATTCAATGTAATCCCTATCAAGCTACCAACGATATTTTTCACAGAACTAGAACAAATAATCTCACAATTTGTAAGGAAATACAAAAAACCTCGAATAACCAAAGCAATCTTGAGGAAGAAAAATGGAACTGGGGGAATTAACCTGCCAGACTTCAGACTCTACTACAAAACCACAGTCATCAAGACAGTATGGTACTGGCAGAAAGACAGAAATATAGATCAATGGAACAAAATAGAAAGCCCAGAGATTAATACATGCACCTATGGACACCTTATTTTTGACAAAGGAGGCAATAATATAAAATGGAGAAAAGACAGTCTCTTTAACAAGTGGTGCTGGGAAAACTGGTCAGCCACTTGTTAAAGAATGAAACCAGAACACTTCCTAACACCATACACCTAAATAAATTCTAAATGGATTAGAGAGCTAAATGTATGACCAGAAACTATAAAACTCCTAGAGGAGAACGTAGGCAAAACACTCTCTGTCATAAATCATAGTGGGGTTCTCCAAGACCCACCTCCAGAATATTGGAAATAAAAGTAAAAATAAAAAATTGGGACCTAATTAAAATCAAAAGCTTCTGCACAGGACAGGAAACTATAAGCAAAGTGAAAAGAGAGCCTTCAGAATGGGAGAAAATAACAGCAAATGAAGCAACTGATAAAGGATTCATCTCCAAAAATATACAAGCAGCTCCTGCAGCTCAATTCCAGAAAAATAAATGACCCAATCAAAAAAAGAAGAAAAGAACTAAACAGACATTTCTCCAAAGAAGACATAATGATGGCTAGCAAACACAGGAAAAAATGCTCAACATCCCTCATAATCAGAGAAATGCAAATCAAAACCACAATGAGATATCATTTCACACCAGTCAGAATGACTGCTATCCAAAAGTCTACATACAATAAATGCTGGAGAGGGTGTGGAGAGAAGGGAACCCTCTTACACTATTGGAGGGAATGCAAACTAGTACTGGCACGATGGAGAACAGTGTGGAGATTCCTCAGAAAACTGGAAATAGAACTGCCATATGATCCAGCAATCGTACTCCTGGTCATACACACCGAGGAAACCAGAATTGAAAGACACACATGTACTCCAATGTCCATTGCAGCATTGTTTATAATATCCAGGACTTGGAAGCAACCTAGATGTCCATCTGCAGACGAATGGATAGGAAAGCTTTGGTACATATACACAATGGAGTATTACTCATCGATTAAAAAGAATGCATTTGTAACATAAATCGACACTGAACTGGTGATTCGTTTCACATATGACAATATACATGTTTCAATGCCATTCTCCCAAATCATCCCACCCGCACTCTGTCCCACAGAGTCCCAAAGGCTGTTCTATACATCTGGGTCTCTCTTGCTGTCTCATTTACATGGTTATCACTATCACCTTTCTAAATTCCATATACCTGCGTTAGCATACTGCATTGGTGTTTTTCTTTCTGCGTTAATATTGTAAAATAATTAGCCTCCGATAAAAATAAATAAATAAATAAATAAAGTTTTAGACTCCATAAAATTCTCAGCAAAAATAAATAAAGAAAGAAAGTTAAGTTTGAGACTCCATAAAAGTCTCAGCAAAAAAAAGAATGCATTTGAACCAGTTCTAATGAAGTGAGTGAAACTAGATCCTATTATACAGAGTGAGGTAAACCAGAAAGAAAAACACCAATACAATATACTAATGCATATATGTGGAATTTAGAAAGATACAAATGATAACCCTGTGTAAGAGACAGCAAAAGAGACACAGATGTATAAAACAGACTTTGGGACTCTGTGGGAGAGGGTGCGGGTGGGATGGTTTGGGAGAATGGCATTGAAATATGCATATTATCATATGTGGAATGAATCGCCAGTTCGGGGTCAATGCATGTTACGGGATGCTCGGGGCTGGTATGTGGGGATGACCCAGAGGGAGGATAAAGGGAGGAGGGAGGTGGGAGGGGGATTCTGGAGGGAGAACTCATGTACACACGGAGCGGATTCATGTCAATGTATTGCAAAACCAACCAATATAATATTGTAAAATAATTTGCCTCCAATAAAAATTAAAAAAAAAAGAAAAAAAAAAAGACAAAAACAAACAAACAAAAAAAAGATGTACTCCTCAGAAGAAATCTATGACCAAACTAGACAGCATATTGGAAAGCAGAAACATTGCTTTGCCAAGTTCCACATAGTCAAAGCTATGGTTTTCCCAGTAGTCATGTATGGATGTGAGATTTGGACTCTAAAGATGGCTGAGTGCAGAATTCTTGATGCTTTTTAACTAGTTTGCTGAAGACTCTACATGTCTCTTGGCCTTAAGGAGGCTAAAGGCAATCAATCCTGAATATTCATTGGAAGGACTGATTTTGAAGGTGACGCTCCAATAATTAGGCCACCTGATGAGAAAAACTGACTCATTTGAAAAGAATTTGATGGGTGGAAACATTGACTACTGAAGCAGTAAAGGACAACAGAGGTTGAGATGGTTGGAAGGAATCACCGACTCGATGGACTTGAGTTTGTGTATGCTCCGGGAGTTGGTGATGGACAGGGAAGCATGAGGTGCTGCAGTCCATGGTGTCACAAAGTGCTGAACATGATCCAGAGACGGAACTGAAGTAAAATCAAATGTAGAATCACCTACATTTTTACATGTGAATATAGTGATGCTGGTTTTACTATATGATACTTGGCTTTTTTTTTTTTTTAATTTCATTCATGGAAATATGTAAGCTGTTTTTCTTAGGTGAAATGTGGAATTTTCTACACCTTATGTATGAAAATCCGGTTAGTGTTTCTCTACCATTAAATGAGGAAATACGTATATTTCACATAAGAAAATCTTGTCACTGACTTTCTGAAGATAAGGAGACCCAGTAGGAAATTTCAATTTTCTCTATTGCACAAATGAAAATCTGGACAACACTGTTACCTCATAAAGTAGAGAATCTTTGCATTTCTCAAACACATAGCAAAAGAAAGAGCTTCTTCCATGAAATGTGTGATGTCCTGTAATTACTGTATTAAAAGTTAGGTGCTAATTTTCCATCTTGAATGTTGGACTTCTCTATATTTCGTATTTGTGATCGGAATGGATATTTTCCTATAAAAAAACATGGAAATCTCTATATTTCATATGATGCACCGGTTCTTCAGCTACAGAAACACCTGTGTTCCTAGTTTTCCTGTTTCCCTGTGCCTTGACATTTGTGTATGTCTACACATGTGAGTTTGTGAGCTGTGTTTTTCTGTGTTTTTTTTTTTTTTTTCTGTGTGGAAAGGTGTATTTCCACAGCTGATGAAGAGACGAAGGTGACAGATCATAAGATGTCTAACAAGCAGAAGGATCTTTGCTCATTTCCAAGACAAACCATTCAATAGTGTAGTAATCCAAATCTATGTCCTGACCAGTTATGCTGAAGTAGCTTAAGTGGAACAGTTCTATGAAGACTTACAAGACGGTCTAGAACAAACACCCAAAAAAAGATGTCCTTTTCATCATAGAGGAATGGAATGCAAATGTAGAAAGTCAAGAGATACCTGAGTAACAGACAAATTTGGCATTCGAGTACCAAAAGAATCCAGTCAAAGGTTAACAGAGTTCTGCCATGAGGGCACACAGCTTATAGGAAGCACCCTGGTCGACAACACGAGAGAAGACTCTACACATGGAATCACCAGATGTGAAATACTGAAATCAGGTTGATTCTTTTCTTTGCAGCCGAAGATGGAGAAGCTATACATAGTCAGCAAAAACAGACAGAGAGCTCTCTGTGGCTCAGATCATGAGCTCCTTATTGCCAAATTCAGACTTAAAAAAAGGAGGGGAAACCACTAGATTATTCAGGTATGATCTAAATCAAATTCTTTAGGATTCAACATGAAAGTGACAAAGATTTTCAAGGGATTAGATCTGATAGAACGTGTGCCTGAAGAAACACAGACAGAGGTTTGTGGCTTTGTATAAGAAGCAGTGACCAAGCAATCCTCAAGAAAAATAAATATAAAAATGCATAGTGGTTTTCTAAAGATGCCTTACAAATAGATGAGAAAAGAATAGAAGCTGAAAGCGAAGGAGAAAAGGAAAGATATACCCATTTTAAGGCAGCGTTCCAAAGTATAGGAAGGAAAGATAAGAAAGGCTTCCTCAGTGATCAAAGTGAAGAAATAGGGGAAAATAATAGGATGGGCAAGACTAGAGATCCCTTCAAGAAATTAGAGATACCTAAGGAACATTCCATGCAAAGATGGTCAAAATAATGTACTGAATTTTCATGGACGTAATGGAAGCAGGAGATACTAAGAAGAGGTGGCAACAATACACAGAAGAACTATATAAAAAAGGGTGTTCATTACCCAGATAACCAAGATGTTTTGATCACTCACCTAGAGCCAGACGTCTTAGAATGTGAAGTCAAGCAGTCCTTATGGAGCATCCATATGAACAAAGCTAGTGGAATGGATGGAATTCTAGTTGAGTTATTTAACAGCTGTATAAGTGCTTCACTCAATATGCCATAAAATTTGGAAAACTCAGCAATGGACACAGGCCTTGAAAAGTTCATTCCGATCCCATAGAAAGATAATGCCACAGACTGTGCATGCAAACATACAGTTACCCTCATCTCAAACGGAAGCAAAGTAATGTTCAAAATTCTACAAGCCAGGCTTCTACAGTACATGAACCATGAAATTTCAGATGTTCGAGCTGGATTCAGTAAAGGCAGAGGAACCAGAAAATAAATATCCAACATCTGTGGCATCATCAAAATAACAAGAGAGCTACAGGAACAAGCAAACAAACAAAAATCTACTTCTACTTCATGTTTACATCAAAGGTTTTGACTGTGTGGATCACAAGACACTATGGAAAACGCTTAATGTGATAGAAATAGCAGATCCCTTGACCTGCGTCCTAGGTAATCTGTATGCAACTCAAGAAGCAACTGTTACAACTGGATTTAAAGCGTTGGGCTGCTTCCAAATAAGGAAAGGATTATGACAAGGCTGCATATTGTCACCCTGCTTATTTAAATTATATGTAATGTCCACTTCAGTCGCTCAGTCATGTCTGACTCTTTGTGACCCCATGAACCGCAGAACGTCAGACCTGCTTGTCCGTTACCATCTCCTTGAGTGTACCCAAACTCATGCCCATTGAGTCGGTGATGCTATACAAACATCTCATCCTCTGTCATCCCTTTCTATTCCTAACCTCAATCTTTCGCAGCGTGAAACATACTGTTGGAGGGCACATACAAAGTCTTGTGTGCATGAGGAGTGAAGAATAATGAGCAGTGTCCCCAAAAGAGACTGAGCCAGACTTGCTTGTGAGTGTCCAGGAGTCCCCAGCAGTGAGTGGGATGCAGAGGGGTCTCTGGAACTGCATACAAGAGTGCTTGCTCAAATCCTTGTGAAGGAGGTCCCAGTTACTTTCGTTTCCCATGTGACAGTTTGGGCTCAGTTCAAACAATGTGGCCTGAACACAGCCACACCCATCAAGAGTAAATTGGATTAAAGATTCACTGAATATGGCCCCATATATCAGAGCAGGACCGAAGCTCACTCACACTCTGTTTCTCCCATCAGGAAGTTTTCATAAACCTCTTATCTTTATCCATCAGAAGGCAAACAGAATGAAAAGCACAATCACAGAAAACTAACCCAAGTGTTCAAATGGATCACAGCCTTGTATACCTCAATGAAACTATGAGACATGCCATGTAGGGCCACCCAGGATGGATTGGACCTGGTGGAGGATTCTGGCAAAATGTGGTCAACCGGAGAAGGGAATGGAAAACCACTTAAGTATCCTTGCTTTGAAAATCCCATGAATGATATGAAAAGCCAAAAAAGATAGGACATTGAAAGATGAACTCTCCAGGTTGGTAAGTGTCCTGTATACTTCTGGAAATCAGTGAGGAAGTAACTCCAGAGAAAATGAAGAGATGGAGCCAAAGGAGAAACAACACTGAGTTGTGGATATGAATGGTGATAAAAGTAAAGTTTGATGCTGTAAAGAATGATATTTCATAGGAACCTAGAATGTGAAGTCCATGATGAAGGTAAAATTTACATGGTCAAACAGGAGATGACAAGTGTGAAGATCAAAGTTTCAGCAGTCAGTGAATTAAAATTGAGTGGAATGGACAAATTTAATTCAGATGACCATTTTATCTTCTAAGTTGGTCAAGAATCCCTAGAGAAGAAATGGAAGAAGCTGCTCTCATCAATGAAAAGACTGTGAAATGCAGTACCTGATTGCAATATAAAAATGAAACATCTCTGCTTGTTTTCAAGGCTAACCATTCTGTAGCACTGTAATCCAAGGCTGCGTCATGACCAGTAATGCGAAAGTTGAAGTTGAGCTGAAGGCCAGGGTGAAGCTGTGCTTGAGTGGGTCTGTGATTACCAATAGGACATTCTAGGACTTACACACACAAAAAAATAAGATGTTATTTTCATCATACAGGACTGGAATGGAAAAGTAGGAAATTGAGAACTACCTAAAGAAGCAGAGTTGATGATGGACAGGGAGGCCTGGCATGCTGTGATTCATGGGGTTGCAAAGAATTGGACACAACTGAGCGACTGAACTGAACTGAACTGAAAGATAAAAACATGTTTGGCCTTCGGGTACAAAATAAACCAGGGCAAAATCTACCAGTTTTGCTAAGACAAGTTACTGTCATTGGATACACCCTCTTCTAACATCATGAGATGTGACTCCACACATGCACATCATCAGATGATCAATACCCAAAATCAAACTGATAGTATAATATGAAGCTGAGGATAGAGAATCTCTTTCAGTTCAGATCAGTTCAGTTCAGTCGCTGAGTCATATCCAAGTTTTTGCGACCCCATGAACTGCAACACAGCTGGCCTCCCTGTCAATCACCAACTCCTAGAGTTACTCAAACTCATGTCCATTGCGTGGGTGAGACCATCCAACCATCTCATCCTCTATCGTCCCCTTCTCCTCCTGCCCCCAATCCCTCCCAGCATCAGTGTATTGTCTATTGAGTCAACTCTTCGCATGAGGTGACCAAAGTATTAGAGTTTCAGCTTTAGCATCAGTCCTTTCAAAGGTCACCCAACACTGATATTCTTTAGAATCAGTCCTTTAGGACTGGTTGGATTTCCTTGCAGTCCAAGGGACTCTCAAGAGTCTCTCCAAAACCAGTTCAAAAGCATCAATTTTTTGGCACTCAACATTCTTCACCACCTAATTCTTACATCCATACTTGACCACTGGAAAAACAATAGCCTTGACTAAACGGACCTTTGTTGGCAAAGTGATGTCTACGCTTTTTCATACATTTAGGTTAGTCATCACTTTCATTCTAAGGAGTAAATGTCTTTTACTTTCATGCCTACAATCACCATCTTCAGTGTCTTTCAGTTCAGTTCAGTTGCTCAGTCATGTCCGAATCTTTGCGACCCCATGAATCACAGCTGCCAAGCCTCCTTGTCCATCACCAGCTCCTGGAATTCACTCGAACTCATGTCCGTTGAGTCGGTGATGCCATCCAGCCATCTCATTCTCTCTCAGCCCCTTCTCCTCCTCCCACAATACTTCCCAGCATCAGAGTCTTTTCCACTGAAACAAATCATCTCATGAGGTGGCCAAAGTATTGGAGTTTCAGCTTTAGCATCAGTCCTTCCAATGAACACCCAGGACTGATCTCCTTTAGAATGGACTGGTTGGATCTCCTTGCAGTCCAAGGGACTCTCAAGAGGCTTCTCCAGCACCACACTTAAAGAGCATCAATTCTTCGGAGATCAGGCTTCTTCACAGTCCAACTCTCACATCCATACATGACCACAGGAAAATAGCCTTGACTAGACGGACCTTGGTTGGCAAAGTAATGTCTCCGCTTTTTAATATATTATCTAGGTTGGTCATAACTTTCCTTCCAAGCAGTAAGCGTCTTTTAATTTCATGGCTGCAATCAGTATCCACAGTGATTTTGGAGCCGAAAAAAATAAAGTATGACACTGTTTCCACTGTTTCCCCATCTATTTCCCATGACGTGATGGGACCAGATGCCATGATCTTCGTTTTCTGAATTTGGAGCTTCAAGCTAACTTTTCACTCTCCTCTTTCACTTTCATCAAGAGGCTTTTGAGTTCCTCTTCACTTTCTGCCATAAGGGTGGTGTCATCTGCATATCTGAGGTTATTGATATTTCTCCCGGCAATCTTGATTGCAGCTCGTGCTTCTTCCAGCCCAGTGTTCCTCATGATGTACTCTGCATAGAAGTTAAATAAGCAGGATGACAATATACAACCTTGACGTACTCTGTTTTCTATTTGGAACCAGTCTGTTGCTTCATGTCCAGCTTTCACTTTTGTTTCCTGACCTGCATACAGGTTTCTTAAGAGGCAGGTCAGGTGGTCTGGTATTCCCATCTCCTTCAGAATGTTCCAAAGTTTATTGTGATCCACACAGTTAATGGCTTTGGCATAGTCAATGAAGCAGAAATAGATGATTTTCTGGAACTCACTTGCTTTCTCCATGGTCCAACAGATGTTGGTGATTTGATCTCTGGTGCGTTTGCCTTTTGTAAAACCTGCTTGAACATCTGGAAGTTCATGGTTCACATATTGCAGAAGCCTGGATTGGAGAATTTTGAGTATGACTTTACTAGCATGTGAGATGAGTGCAATTGTGCGGTAGTTTGAGCATTCTTTGGTATTGCCTTTCTTTGGAATTGAAATGAAGATTAACATTTTCAAGTCCTGTGTCCACTGCTGCGTTTTCCAAATTTGATGGCATATTGAGTGCACCACTTTCACACCATCATCTCTCAGGATTTGAAATAGCTCAACTGAAATTCCATCACCTCCACTAGCTTTGTTTGTAGTGATGTTTTGTAAGGTCCACTTGACTTCACATTCCAGGGTATCTTGCTCTCGGTGAGTGATCACTCCATCGTGATTATCTTGGTCGTGAAGATCTTTTTTTGCATAGTTTTTCTCTGTATTCTTGCCACCTCTTCTTAATATCTTCTGCTTCTGTTAGGTCCATACAATTTCTGTGCTTTATCGAGCCAATCTTTGCATGAAATGTTTCCTTGATATCTCTAATTTTCTTGAAGAGATCTCTTGTTTTCCTAGTCTGTTGTTTTCCTCTATTTCCTTACACTGATCGCTGAGAAAGGCTTTCTTATCTCTCCTTGCTAATCTTTGGAACTCTGCATTCAAATGCTGATATCTTTCCTTTTCTCCTTTGCTTTTTGCTTCTCTTCCTTTCACAGCAATTTGTAAGTCCTCCTCAGACAGCCATTTTGCTTTTTGCATTTCTCTTCCATGGGATTTTTGGTCCCTGTCTCCTGTACAATGTCACGAACCTACATCCAGAGTTCATCAGGCACTCTATCTATCAGATCTAGTCCCTTAAATCTATTTCTCACTTCCACTGTACAGTCATAATGGATATGATTTAGTTCATATCTGAATGGCCTAGAGGTATTCCCTACTTTCTTCACTTTAAGTTTGAATTTGGAAACAAGGAGTTCATGATCTGAGCCACAGTCAGCTCCTGATCTTGTTTATGCTAACTCTATAGAGCTTCTTCATCTTTGGCTGCAAAGAATATAATCAATCTGATTTCGATGTTGATCATCTGGTGATGTCCATGTGTAGAGTCTTCTCTTGTGTTGTTGGAAGAGGGTGTTTGCTATGACCAGTGCATTATTTTGGCAAAACTCTATTAGCCTTTGCCTTGCTTCATTCCGTGCTCCAAGGCCAAATTTGCCGGTTACTCCATTTGTTGCCTGACTTCCTCCTTTTGCATTCCAGTCCCCTATAATGAAAAGGAGATTTTTTGGGGGATGTTAGTTCGAAAATATCTTGTAGTTCTTCATAAAACCGTTCAACTTCGGCTTCTTCAGCATTATTGATGGGGTATAGTTTTGTATTACTGTAGTATCTAATGGTTTGTCTTGAAAACGAACAGAAATTATTCTGTCGTTTTTAAGATTGCATCCAAATACTGCGTTTCAGACTCTTTTGTTGACCATGATGGCTACTCCATTTCTTCTAAGGGATTCCTGCCCACAGTAGTAGATACAATGGTCGTCTGAGTTAAATTCACCCATTTTAGTCCATTTTAGTTCACTGATTCCTAGAATGTCTACATTCACTGTTGCCATCCCTGTTTGACCACTTCCAATTTGCCTTGATTCATGGACCTAACATTCCAGGTTCCTATGCAATATTGTTCATTACAGCACCGGACCTTGCTTCTATCTCCAGTCACATTCACAGCTGGGTATTGGTTTTGCTTTGGCTCCATCCCGTCTTTCCTTCTGGAGTTATTTCTCCACTGATCTCCAGTAGCATACTGGGCACCTACCAACCTGGGGAATTTCTCATTCAGTGTCCTAACATTGTGCCTTTTGATACTGTTCATGGGGTTCTCAAGGCAAGTATACTGAAGTGGTTTGCCATTCCCTTCTCCAGTGGACCACATTCTGCTGTGGTCCATGTGATCAGATGGACTAGGTTTCTCTGTCTGCCCGCTGATGACCCCTCACAATACCTACTGTCTTATTTGGGTTTCTCTTACCTTGATCGTGGGATATCTCTTCACAGCTGCTCCAGCAAAGCGCAGCTGCTGCACCTTACCTTGGACAAGGGGTATCTCCTCAAGGCTGACCGTCCTGACTTGGAACATGAGGTAGCTCCTCTCGGACCTCCTGTGCCCACGCGGCCACCTCCTCTTGGATGTTGGTTAGCTCCTCTCGGCTGCCGACCCTGGCCTCAGGCGTGGGGTAGCTCCTCTCAGCCGCCGCCCCTGGCCTCTGCCACGCTTCTGCTTGCGCGGTTGGTTGTGCCCGGAGCCGGCATCTTTCGCACTGCTCAGTGACTTTGGAGCCCCCCAAAGTAAAGCCTGACACTTTCCACTGTTTCCTCATCTGTTTCCATGAAGTGATGGGACCAGATGCCATAATCTTAGTTTTCTGAAAGTTGACCTCTAAGCCAACTTTTTCACTCTCCTCTTTCACTGTCATCAAGAGACTTTTCAGTTCCTCTTCACCCTGTGCCATTTGGGTGGTGTCATCTTTATACCTCAGGTTACTGATATTTCTCCCGGCAATCTTGATTTCAGCTTCCTCCAGCCCAGCGTTTCTCATGATGTACTCCTCTCCCTATTTGGAACCAGTCTGTTGTTTCATGTCCAATTTTAACTGTTGATTGCTGACCTGCATATAGGTTTCTCAAGAGGTATGTCAGGTGGCCAGGAATCACCATCTCTTTAAAAATGTTCCACAATTTGTTGTGATCCACACAGTCAAAGGCTTTGGTGTAGTCAAGAAAGCAGAAATAGATGTGTTTTCTGGAACTCTCTTGCTTTTTCGATGATTGAGCAGACGTTGGCAATGTGATCTCTGGTTCCTCTGCCTTTTCTGAAAGCAGCTTGAACATCTGGAAGTTCACAGTTCATGTATTGCTGAAGTCTCTATACAGTCAGCCAAAACACTACTGGGAGTTGACTGTGGCTCAGATCAACAACACATATTGAAAAAACATCTGTACTTATATTGAAGAAAGTTTCGAAAACCCCTTGATCATTCGGGTATAACCTACATAAAATACCTTTTGATTGCAATAGCAAATGTTAAATTGATTCAAGGAATTAGATCTGAGAGAGAAGTTTGTACAGAAGTTTTTGACATTGTACAAAATGAAGCAATGAAGAATATCCCCAATAGAAAGAATTGCAAAAGGCAAAAAGGTTACCTGAAGAAGCCTTAAAAACACCTGAGGAAAAGGAAACAAAAAGAGAGAGAAAAAGAGAGAGAGAGTGGAAGGGAAAAAAGAACAGGAAAGTTACACCCATATGAATGCAGAGTTTTGAAGAATAGCTATGTCTTATAAGAAAATTTTCCTCATTGATCTATGCCAAAGAATAGAGGAAAACAATAGAATAAGAAAGACTAGAGATCTCCTCAAGAAAATTAAATATACCAGGGGAACATTTTATGCAATGAAGGGCACAATAAACGACACACATATTAGGGAACAAAGAGAAGCAGAAATATTAGAAGAGGTGGCAGAAACACAAAGAAAATGGTCAACCCTGAAAAGCACGATGGTATCATCACTCACCTAGACCCAGATAACCTAGAATGCATAGTCAAGAAGGCTTTAGGAAACATTAGTGGGAACAAATCTGGTGGAGGTGATGGCTATCCAGTTGAGATATTTCAAATCCTAAAATATGATGCTGTGAAAGTGCTGCACTCAATATGAAGGCAAGTTTGGAGAACTCAGCAGTGGCCACAAGACTGAAAATGATCACTTTTCATCGCATTCCCAAAGAAAGACAATGTCAGACTTTTATCTAACATACAATTGCATTCATCTCACATAAAGCAAAACGTAATGTACGTAATTCTCCAAGGAAGTTTTCAACAGTATTCAAAGGAAGAATTTCCAGAGGTTCAAACTTCATTTAGAAAAGGCAGAGGAACCAGAGATCAAATTGCCCAAACCCGTTGTATGCTCAAAATAGCAAGCAAGTTCCAGGAAAACATCCACTGCTTTATTGACTAGGTCTAAACCTTCGGCTTGTGGAACACAAAACGTGTGGAAAATTCTTCAAGAGGTGGGAATACCATACCACCTGGCATGCCTTCTGAGAAACTTCTATGCAGATAATGAAACAACAGTTATCATGGATGGGGAACAATGGGCTGGTTCCAAGTTGGGCAAAGTAGCAACTCCAGGCTATATATTGTCACCATATTTACTTATGTAGACTGCGTCATGTGAAATGCCAAGCTGGATGAAGCACAAGCTGGGATCCCGTGTTCTAGGAGATATAGAAACAAACACAAATATAGGATGACACCACCACTACGGCAGAAAGTGAAGAGAAGCTAAGAACTCTCTTAATGAAAGTGAAATTGGAGAGTGAAAATTTTGGTTTCAACCTGAACATTCAATGACTGAAGTTCATGACATCTGGTCCCAACTCTTCATGGCAGATAGATGGGGAAACAGTGGAAACCATGGCAGGCTTTGCTTTCTTGGACTTCAAAATCACTGTAGATGGTGACTGCGGCCATAAAAGCTAGACAAATATAGACATCATTTTAAAAAGCAGAGACATGATGGAAGATGGCGGAGGAATAGGATGGGTCGACCACTTTCTCCCCCACAAAATCAGCAAAAGAACATTTGTACGCTGAGTAAATCCCACCAAACAACTTCTGAATACCGGCAGAGGATATCAGGCTAACTGGGGAAAAAAGGACAAATATAATTAAAACCCACAGACTAAGTGCCCAGAGGAAACTCTCAGTGGAGAAGTGGCACAGATGCCTGCACCCCTCACTAGCAGGCAGGGGCTGGGCAGGGAGGTGCAGCGACAGTGCTTAGAGAGAGGACTGGGCATGAACACCCCGAGGGCAAGCTGAGCGTGCCAACGGGAGCGAACCAGACTGTGCAGCGAAAGGCCGCATACTTAGACTCCGCCATCCCCACTCAGAACAAAGGACTGAGAAGAGCGTGCCGGCTGCGAGTGGACCATCCCCCAGGCCCCCCGGAGCGAGGCCAGCACCAGAAGGGGCAGCTGCGGCCCCAGAGAGGTTTCCCATACCAAATTTCAGGCAGCCTTCCTTGCTAAACAAGACTTCTCGGGTTTGGGCCAGTCGATATCCACCAAAGAAACTTCACCGGTCGTACATCCAGAAAACCGAGCAGCAGGGACCGGGAAGGCAATAAGTCACAACGACAGTGCTCGCCAAATGCCTGGTCACCTGAGCTGCTCAGACTGGGGAAGTCATCAAAGGCAGACCGAACCAAATCTGTGCCTTTGTGTAGTACCAAAGGACCTGAACCTGAGCCGTTCAGACCTGGGAAGTGCATGCAACCCAGTGCCAGCCGCGGACAGTTCCTGGCAGCGCAACCCAGAGCCTGAGCAGCATAAACAGGGAAAGCACACATGCCGTGAGTGGGAGCATTCCCAGAGTAGTCGAGATACTGCGAACACTCCCCACAGACACCAGTGATATTTGTTATCAGCATTCCTCCCTCCCCACAGCAGGACGGCACAGAGAGAAGAAATCCAGCCCCACCCACCAGAACACTGAGACAAGCTTTCCAAACCAGGGAATCTTGACAAGTCACCATCCAACTCCACGCACAACGAGGTAACTAAATAATAAAGAGAACTCCACAAACTGCCAGAAGATGGAAAGGCCACCCCAAGCACAGCAATATAAACAAGATGAAGAGGTAGAGAAATACCCAGCAAGTAAAGGAACAGAATAAATGCCCACCAACACAAACAAAAGAGGAAGACATAGGGAACTTACCTGATAAAGAATTTCAAATTTAAACGGTGAAAATGATTCAAAATCCGGAAAGCAAAATGGACTTACAGATAAATAACCTGGAGAAAAGGATTGAGAAGATGCAAGAAATATTTAATAAGGAATTAGAGGGAATAAAAAAGAGTCAATATACAATGAATAATGCAATAGGTGAGATCAGAAACACTCTCGAGGGAACAAACAGAATAACAGAGGCAGAAAACAGTTAATTAGTGAGATAGAAGATAGAATTTTAGAAATATATGATTCAGAGAGGAAAAAAGAAAAACGAATTAAAAGAAATGAGGACCATCTCTGAGACCTCTGAGACAGTGTTAAATGCCCCAACATAGGAATCATAGACCAGTTAGACCTAATAGATCTCTATAGGTCATTTCTTCCCAAAACAATGAATTTCACCTTTTTCTCCAGCGCACACAGAACGTTTTCCAGGATAGATCACATCCTGGGCCATAAATCTAGCCTTGGTAAATTCAAAAAAATTGAAATCATTCCAAGCATCTTTTCTGACCACAATGCAATAAGATTAGATCTCAATTACAGGAGAAAAACTATTAAAAATGCCAACATATGGAGCCTAAATAGTTCACGCTGCTGAATAGTGAACAAATCATAGAAGAAATCAAAAGAGAAATCAAAATATGCATAGAAATGAATGGAAATGAAAACACAGCAACCCAAAACCTCTGGGACACTGTAAAACAGTGTTAAGGGGAAAGTTCATAGCAATACAGGCACACCTCAAGAAACAAGAAAAAAGTCAACTAAATAATCTAACTCTACACCTAAAGAAACTAGAAATGGAAGAAATGAAGAACCCCAGGGTTAGTAGAAGGAAAGAAATAGTAAAAATTAGAGCAGAAATAAATGCAAAAGAAACAAAAGAGACCATAGCAGAAATCAACAAAGTCAAAAGCTGGTTCTTTGAGAAGGTAAATAAAATTGACAAACCACTAGCCAGACTCATCAAGAAACAAAGGGAGAAGACCCAATCAATAAAATTAGAAATGAAAATGGAGAGATCACAACCGACAACACAGACATACAAAGGATTATTAGAGAATACTATCAGCAATTATATGGCAATAAAATGAATAACTTGAAAGAAATGGACAAACTCTTAGAAGTGTACAACCTTCCAAAACTGAACCAGGAAGAAATAGAAAATCTTAACAAACCTATCACAAGCACGGAATTAGAGGCTGTAATAAGAAATCTTCCAGCAAACAAAAGCCCAGGTCCAGAAGGCTTCACAGCTGAATTCAACCAAAAATTTAGAGAAGAGCTAACACCTATTCTACTCAAACTCTTCCAGAAAAATGCTGAGGAAGGGAAAATTCCAAACTCATTCTATGAGGCCACCATCACCCTAATCCCAAAACCTGGCAAAGACCCCACAAAAAAAGAAAACTGCAGGCCAATATCACTGATGAACATACATGCAAAACTCCTTAAGAAAATTATCGCAATCAGAATCCAACAACACAAGGATTCTTCAATATCCAGAAATCAATCAACGTAATACACCACATTAACATTTTATTTTTATTAAAAATAAAAATCATATGAGTATCTCAAAAGATGCAGAGGAAGACTTCGACAAAATTCAGCATCCATTTATGATAAAAAACCTTCCAGGAAGTGGGAATAGAAGGGACATATCTCAACATAATAAAAGCTATATATGACAAACCCACAGCAAACATTATCCTCAATGGTGAAAAACTGAAAGCATTTCCCCTAAAGTCAGGAACAAGACAAGGGTTCTCTCACCACTAATATTCAGCATAGTTCTGTAAGTTTTGGCTACAGCAATCAGAGCAGAAAAATACATAAAAGGAATACAAATGGAAAAGAAGTAAAACTTTCAGTATTCGCTGATGACATGATCCTCTGCACAGAAAACCCTAGACTCTACCAGAAAACTACTAGAGCTAATCAATGAATACAGTAAAATTGCAGGATATAAAATCAATACACAGAAATCCCTTGCAATCCTATACACTAATAATGAGAAAATAGAAAAATAAATAAAGGAAATTATTCCATTCACTGTTGCAACAAAAAGAATTAAATACATAGGAAAATATCTATCTAAGGAAACAAAGGACTTGTACATAGAAAACTATAAAACACTAGTGGAAGTAATCAAAGAGGACACTAATATATGGGGAAATGTACCGTGTTCGTGGATTGGAAGAATAATTATTTTAAAAATGAGTATAATACTGAAAGTAATTTATACATTCAATGCAATCCCTATCAAGCTACCTACCAATGATATTTTTCACAGAACTAGAACAAATAATCTCACAATTTGTATGGAAATACAAAAAAAAAAAAAACAAAAAACTTGAATAGCCAAAGTAATCTTGAGGAAGAAGAATGGAACTGGGGGAATTAACCTGCCGGACTTCAGGCTCTACTACAAAGCCACAGTCATCAAGACAGTATGGTACTGGCATAAAGACAGAAATATAGATCAATGAAATAAAATAGAAAGCCCAGAGATAAACCCAGGCACCTATGGACACCTTATCTTTGATAAAGGAGGCAAGAATATAAAATGGAGAAAAGACAGTCTCTTCAACAAGTGGTGCTGGGAAAACTGGTCAGCCACTTGTAAAAGAATGAAACTAGATCACTTCCTAACACCATACACAAAAACAAACTCAAAATAGACTAAAGATCTAAATGTTAAGACCGGAAACTGTAAAACTCCTAGAGGAGAACGTAGGCAAAATACTCTCCAACATAAATTACAGCAGGATCCTCCATGACCCACCTCCCAGAATAGTGGAAATAAAAGCAAAAATAAACAAACAAGACCTAATTAAAATCAAAACCTTCTACACAGGAAAGGAAACTATAAGCAAGGTGAAAAGGCAGCCTTCAGAATGGGAGAAATTAATATCAAGTGAAAAAACTGACAAATAATTAATTTCCAAAATATACAAGCAGCTCCTGCAGCTCCATTCCAGAAAAATAAATGACCTAATCAAATAATCGGAGAAGGCAATGGCAAGCCACTCCAGTACTATTGCCTAGAAAATCCCATGGATGGAGGAGCCTGGTAGGCTGCAGTCCGTGGGGTCGCTGAAGGGTCGGACACAACTGAGCGACTTCACTTTCACTTTCCACTTTCCACTTTCACACATTGGAGAAGGAAATGGCAACCCACTCCAGTGTTCTTGCCTGGAGAATCCCAGGGACGGGGGAGCCTGGTGGGCTTCCGTCTATGGGGTCACACAGAGTCGGACACGACTGAAGTTACTTAGCAGCAGCAGCAATCAAATAATGGCCAAAGAACTAAACAGACATTTCTCCAAAGAAGACATATAGATGGCTAACAAACACATGAAAAAATGCTCAACATCCCTCATAAGCAGAGAAATGCAAATCAAAACCACAGCGAGATACCATTTCACACCAGTCAGAATGGCTACTATCCAAAAGTCCAAGTGCAATAAATGCTGGAGAGGGTGTGGAGAGAAGGGAACCCTCTTACACTGTTGGTGGGAATGCAAACTAGTACAGCCACTATGGAGAACAGTGTGGAGATTCCTCAAAAAACTGGAAATAGAACTGCCATATGATCCAGCAATCGCACTCCTGTGCGTAGACATCGAGGAAACGAGAAATGAAACACATGTACTCCAATATTCATTAAAGGACTGTTTATAATAGCGAGGACATGGAAGAAACCTAGATGTCCGTCTGCAGATGAATGGATCAGAAAGCTTTGGTACATATACACAATGGAGTATTTTTCAGCCATCAAAAAGAATGCATTTGAGTCAGTTCTAAAGAGGTGGATGAAATTGGAGCCTATTACACAGAGTGAAGTCAGCCTGAAAGAAAAACATCAATGAAGCATAGTAATGCATATATACGGAATTTAGAAGGATGGTAACATTAACCCTGTATCAGTTCAGTTCAGTTCAGTCGCTCAGTCGTGTCCGACTCTCCGCTACCCCATGAATCACAGGACGCCAGGCCTCCCTGTCCATCACCAAATCCCGCAGTTCACTCAAACTCATGTCCACAGAGTCGGTAATGCAATCCAGCCATCTCATTCTTGGTCGTCCCCTTCTCCTCCCGCCCCCAACCCTTCCCAGCATCAGAGTCTTTTCCAGTGAGTCAACTCATCGCATGAGGTGGCCAAAGTATTGCAGTTTCAGCTTTAGCATCAGTCCTTCCAATGAACACCCAGGATTGATCTCCTTTAGAATGGACTGGTTGGATGTCCTTGCAGTCCAAGGGACTCTCGAGAGTCTTCTCCAATACCACAGTTCAAAGGCATCAATTCTTTGGCGATCAACTTTCTTCATAGTCCAACTATCGTATCCATACATGACCATGGGAAAAACCATAGCCTTGACTAGACGGACCTTTGTTGGCAAAGTAATGTCTCTGCTTTTTAATATGCTATCAAGGTTGGTCATAGCTTTCCTTCCAAGGAGTAAGCGTCTTTTAATTTTATGGCTGCATACGAGACAGCAAAAGAGACATAGGTGTATAGAACAGTCTTTGGGACTCTGTGGGAGAGGGTGAAGGTGGGATGATTTGAGAGAATGGCATTGTAGCATGTATATTATCATATGTGAAAAGAATCACCAGTCCAGGTTCGACGCATGATACAGGATGCTTGGGGCTGGTGCACGGGGATGACCTGGAGGGAGGATATGGGTAACAGGGAGTTGGGAGGGGGGTTCATGAGGGGGAACACATGTACACCCGGGGCAGATTCGTTTCAATGTATGGAAAAACCAACCAATGTATTAATGTAAAGTAATTTGCCTTCAAAAAGAAAATAAAATAAAAATATGGAATCATATGCCAAGATTTTCGTTTTCTAAATGTTCAGCTTTAAGCTAGCATTTTTCACTCTTCTTTATCATTTTCATCAAGAGAGTTTTTAGATCTTCGCTTTCTGCCATAAGGGTGGTGTCATATGCCTCTCTGAGGTTATCAACATTTCTCTCAGCAATCTTTATTCCAGCTAGTTCTTCATCCAGTTCATATTTTTCTTGATGTATTCTGCATAAAAGTTAAATAATCAGGGTGACAATACAGCGTTGACATCTCCTTTTCCTATTTTGAACCAGTCTGTTGTTCCATGTCTAGTTGCTTCCTGAACAGCATACAGATTTCTCAAAAGGCAGGTAAGGTGGCCTGGTATTTCCATCGTTGAACAGTTGACCACAGTTTATTGTGATACACACAAAGGCTTTGGCACAGTTAATAAAGCTGAAGTCGCTTTCTGTTTCAATGATCCAGAAGATGTTGGCAATTTGATCTCTCGTTCCTCTGTCTTTTCTACAACCAGCTTGAAACATTTCGAATTTCACAGTTCATGTATTGTTGAAGTCTGGCTTGGAGATTTTTGTGCATTACTTTACTACCTTGTGAGATGAATACAATTGTTTGGTAGTATGAACATTTTTTGGCATTGCTTTTCTTTGGAATTGGAATTAAAACTGATATTTTCCAGTCCTATGGCCACTTTTGAGTTTTCCAAATTTGCTTTTATATTGAGTACAACACTTTCACAGCATCATGTTTTAAGATTTGGAACAGCTCAAGTGAAATTACATCAAGCCCACTAGCTTTGCACCTAATGAGACTTCCTAAGGCACACTTGAATTTATGTTCTAGGATGTCAGTCTCTAGGTGTGTGACCACACCATCGCGATTATCTGAATTGTGAACAGTTCTTCTCGGTGTTCCTGCCACCTCTTCTTAATATCTTTTTCATGGTATAAGCTGTAAATATGAGGAAAATATAGTCTCATGTAAGGAAA
Source organism: Moschus berezovskii (assembly GCF_049115385.1). NCBI lineage: Eukaryota > Metazoa > Chordata > Mammalia > Artiodactyla > Moschidae > Moschus > Moschus berezovskii. Next base: position 71,415,691 of record NC_142489.1, read on the forward strand.
ATAGAGATCTCGACTGGTAAAAACAAAGTCAAAGTGTAGTGCCAAGACTTTAAACAGGACAGGTGAAATACCATTTGTTAGGAGTACAATGTCTCCATGCAAAGAAAAAGGCAATAGAGGTATTCGGTGTGTTTCTCCTTTTTATCCAGACTTCAAGGCCCTAACAAGCCCACACCCGGTACTATTTCTCTGTACACCACTCCTACAAAGTCAAGTGGTATAGATGCCCAGACTGACTAGAAATCTTTTCTGATAAAGTTGAAATGGTAGCTTTAGGAGAAGCCTAAATTCATATTTTGGACAAACTGCAGGAGATAGTGTGGGAAAGGGAAATGTAGCATGCTGCAGTCCCTAGGGAGGCAAACGGTGATGACAAGGACATGACTTGGCAGCTGAGACACAACAACTACCTGACAGTGAAACTCTTTGAAAAATTCAGCCTGACATGTTTTCACCCATGCTCAGACCCTGGATAACCTTTAGGTTTCCTTACTTAGGAAGGAAGGATAACCTACTTCCCCCATTTCATGTGCTTTGTGGAGTCATTTGGGGCCAACAGGTTCAGAGTGACATGTACCAATGTCATTTGCAAGTAGCAGCACCATCATGATAAACAATGCAATCTTCCTGGAGGTTTGTTTTATTCTGCTTGGACACAGGCATCTCTCTAGTAAAAGACAGTACGACCCAATTGACTAAGCATGTTCACGTTAGAAATTCTTAGTCCTTAAGAAGGTGACAAAAAGGGGTTTTGAAAATATATGCGCATTGACAGATTCCTTGGTTGTTTCTAATGATCACCCTTTCAGGTGGCCTAAAATGTCGATGTTCACTCATGCTATCATCTGTTTGACCCCTTCTGAATGACCTTAATTCACGGAACTAACCTTCCAGGTTCCTATGCAATATTACTCTTTACAGCATCAGAATTCATTCCATCACCAGTCACATTTTGCCAGAACCCTTCACTATGACCCGGCCATCTTGGGTGGCCCTACATGCCTGGCTCTTAGTTTCATTGAGTTAGACAAGGCTACGGACCAGGTGATCAGTTTGATTAGTTTTCTGTGATTATCATTCTCATTCTGTTTTCCCTCTGATGGATAAAGATAAGAGGCTTGTGGAAGCTTCCTGATGGGAGAGACTAACTGAGGGAAAACTGATTCTTATTCAGATGGACAGGTCCATGTTCAGTTGAGTTCAGTTTTGTGGCTCAGTCCTGTTCAAATCTTTGCATCCCCATAAACTGCAGCATGTCAGCTCTCCTTATCCATCACCAACTCACTGAGTTTACTCAAACTCATGTCCATTGATTCGGTATGCCATCCAACTATATTCTGTTGCCCCTCCTCCTCTCACCTTGTACCTTTCCCAGCAGCAGGGTCTTTTCCAATGAGTCCGTTCTTCACATCAGGTGGCCAATGTATTGGAGTTTCACCGTTAGCCCCAGTCCTTACAAGGAATATTCAGGACTGATATCCTTTAGGATGGTCTGGTTGGATGTCTCCTAGGCATCCAAGAGACTCTCAAGAGTCTTCCCCAACACCACAGTTCAAAAGCATTAATTTTCTTGCTCACATTTCTTTATAGTTCACCTCTCACATGCATACATAACTTCTGGATCAACAACAGCTTTGACTAGATGCATATTTCATGTAAAATTATTATACTAAATTTTCATAACTGAAATAAGTATAGTTCATGGCTTATAAGACCATGTGTACCCTGGTTTTCACATGTGAAAGAACAAAAATCCCAGCTTTCCATGTCCAAAATTCCTCCACAGTTTTCCATCCATCAATTATAGAGAATTCATTACTGCCAATCGGAGACTCTGCTTACAATTTTAAATATGGGAGATATAGAATATTCCCTATTTCAGTTAGAAACATCTACATCTAGATGATGAAATATAAAATATACAGAAAACCATACTTTGAGCAATTTTTTAGTTTATTTACTTTTAACCTACGGATAATTATTTTATAGAATTTTGTTTTCTATTCAACCTTAATATTCACTTGATAATACTGTGCTTCTTGCAAGAATATATGTACTTTAATTTTTATACATGAAATAACATTTATTCCATAATTCATGTAAGAGTTTCTAGTACCCACCTTTTATACATGAATTCCACATAGTCTGTCTCTCATGCTGGAAAGTCTAAAACCAGATTTTCCAAAGGGAAATAAAAAAAATTACATATTTCATGTAAAAACACCTGTGCTCAGTTTTAGGTCTTGGAAATATTGACAATTTCATATTTAATGTAGGAAAACGGACACCCAGATTTTCTAATGACATATTTATAAATTTCAGAGCATCATGTAGTAAAATCTGCATGCAGAAATTTATAATTTTACTCCATATTTCACGCAGGTAAAAATGGCATCCAGATTTCCATATGTGAAATATTCAGATCTTATATTTCATGTGGGAACAACACAACCTAGAAATCCAAATTTTGCTATAGTGATTTACCTAATTCATGTAGAAATATTGACACCCAGATTTTCAAAATAAATATAGATTTTTTCCTATATCATGTAGGGATATTTTCACCCAGTCTTTCAAATTTTAATATAGAGAATACTAAATTTAAGTAGGGAATTATGTGGCCATATTTTCTTTCAGGCAACATAAATTATGTACATTTGTCTATTTGGCCCAGATCTTAATTTCTAAATCATTGAATATTGCAAAAATTATGTATGAAAGTCTGACACAAAAATTGCATATTTATTGTAGACAAACAGATGCCTGTTTTACAAATGTTAAACCCACAGTATTCCATATTTCTTGAAGGAATGTCAGCACACAAATTTTCAAATGAGAAATAAAAAATTCCACTACTCAGGTTGAAAATCAGTGACCGCATTTTAAGACATGAAATAGAGATTTTCATATTCCCTGCATACAATTCTGCATTCAGAATTTCATAACTGTAATACAAAAAATTGGATATTTCATTCAAAAAAATCTTCATATGTGATATGCCAAGAATTTTCATGTAAGGAAACTCGGTCCCCCGATTTTCAAATATGAATTATAGAGACTTTCATAATTCATGTCTTAAAATCTGCACTAGATATTCATATGTGAAACTGAGAATTTCATCTTTGCTGAAGGACTGTCTGGTGTCAGACTTCAACACAAGAAACAGAAAATTCAACAGTGTGCCTATCATCGTATGTGAAATAGATCCCATAAGGACATGCATACATTGATTTTCACATTTGAAATGGAAAATACCCCATACTATATGTAAGCATATTTTTATTAAAATTTGGGTGCCTGAGTAATTGAATCCCTCATAGTTTAAGAAGTAAAATATCCAACCAGACTTTGATAAATGAAACAGAGAGATGCCCATAATTCATAAAGAAGCATCTAATTTTTTTAAGGGCATATACAGAATTCCATATTTCAGTTTCGAAAATCTCCTCCTGATTGACAAATGTGAAACTGAGTTATTGCGGTTTTACAGTTGATCAGCCATACCCAATTCTGCAAGAACATGGACAGCAGCACTCCAGGGTTCCCTGCCCTTCCTTATCTCCAACTCTTTGCTCAGACTCATGTTTGTTGAATGAAGATATTGCCATCTATTGAAGAATTTTCCACAGTTTTTTGTGATCCAGAGAGTCAATGGCTTTGGCATAGTCAATAAAGCAGAAATAGACGTTTTCTGGAACTCTCTTGTTTGTTTGTTTTTTTCAGAGATCCAGCAGATGCTTGCAATTTGATCTCCAATTCCTTTGCTCTTTCCAAACCAGTTTGAACATCTGGAAGTTCACGATTGACATATTGTTGAAGCCGGCCTTGGAGAATTTTGAGCATTACTTTACTAGCACGTGAAATGAAGGTAATTGTTTGGTAGTTTGAGTATTCTTTGGCATTGCCTTTCTTGGGGCTTGGAATGAAAACTGTCCTTTTCCATTCATTGGCCATTGCTTAGTTTTCCCAATGGGCTGGAGAAGTGAGTTGTGGCTTTATGGCACTGGAGCAGCCAGCAGTCAAGAGGAGATACTCCACGTACACCCAATGTAAGGAGCAGAGGTTGTGTTTTGCTGTAGGAGCAGTGAAGAGATACTCCACGTCCAAAGTAAGAGAAACCCCAGTAAGATGGTAGGTGCTGAGAGAGGGCATTCTAGGGGAGAAAGAGTGAAACCACAATAAGAGAAACCTAACCAATCCATCACATGGACCACTGCCTTTCCTAAGTCAGTGAAACTACATGTTGTGTAGGGCCACACATGAGAGATATCCATACATATCCACTGGAAAAGAACCTAGTTTTGCCTATATGGAGCTTTGTCGACAAAGCAATGTCTCTGCTTCTCTGTACATTGTGTTTAGGCTTGTCATAGCTTTTCTTCCTGGGAGTGAGAGTCTTTTATTTTCATGGCTGTAATCACTGTCCCCAGCGATTTTGGAGCCCAAGAACACTGTCCGTCACTGTTTCCATTTTTAACCTTTCTGTTTGCAAAACTCTGCCTTTAGCCGTTGTTCTGCATCACTTTTTACCTGAAGTCCAAACTTGCCTGTTACTCCACTTATCGCTTGATTTCCTGTTTTTACAGCACAGCAATAATGAAAAGGACATCTGTTTTTGGTGTTAATTTTATAAGATCTTGGAGGTTTTCCTAAATCTATTAAAGTTCCCTGGTAGCTTTGATGATAAAGAATTGAAATAAAGAAACTTGCATTCTTCATCTATAAAAATCTACATCCAGCTTTTCATACAAAATTAGGGAATTCCATATTAGTAGTAGGAAACATAGCCATCCTGAATTTAAAATGTGAATTACAGAGAATTCCAACTTTCAAATAGAACTGACACCTAGATTTTCATATGTGAAATTTAGAGAATCATATAGGAAAATCTACACTAAGATACTTATATATGAAATATAGACAATTTATATTTTGTTTAGAAATATTGCCCTTGGTTTTCATATTTGAAATACAGGAATTCCATATTTCAAGTAGTAAATCAGCATCTGGATATTCAACGAAATACAAAAAATTCACATTACATGGAAGAAATTTATGTATCTAGAGTTCATTTATTCATAATTTTTAGTAGTTATTTATTTATTTATGGCTACAATGAATCTACATTGCTGTACACAATGTTTCTCTAGTTGCAGTGATTTGGGTTAATCTTCATTGCAGTGAGCTAGCTTCTCATGACAATGCCTTCTCTTCTGCAGCACAAGCTCTGGGGCTCTCAGGTTCAGTAGTTGGGGGCACACAGGCTTACCTACTTTGGTAGTATGTGAGGTCTCCTCAGACCAAGAATCAAACCCATGTCCCCTGCATTGACAGGCAAATTCTTAAACCCCTGGATCTCTGAAGATGTCCAACAGGCTTTTTTTTTTTTTTAGTACATTTAAAAAAATTATTTAAGTGGGGTCTACTTATAATATTGATGTGGGTTTTCCATACCTTGACATGAATCAGCCATGTTTTTACTTTTGTTCTTGATGTGAACATTCCTTCCACCTCACTCCCATCCCAAACCTCCAGGTTATCCCAGTGCACCAATCCTGAGCACCTTGTTTCATGTATCGAACCCAAACTGGTGATCTGTTTCACATATGATAATATGTATGTATCAATGCTGTCCTCTCAAGTCATCCCATTCTCGCCTTCTCCCACAGAGTCCAAAAGACTGTTCTATACATTTGTGTCTCTATTGCCATCTCGCCTATAGTGTAATTGATATCATATTTTGAAATTCCATTATATACATTAGTGTACCATAGTTTTGTTCTGACTTACTTTTATCTGTGTAATAGGCTTCAGTTTCGTCTACCTCATTAGAACTGATTCAAATTAAATCTTTTTAATGACTGAGTAATTTTCCTTTGTGTATATGTACCAAAGATTTCTTATCCATTCTTCTGCCAGTGGATGTCTATGTTGCTTCCATGTCCTGGCTATTATAAACAGTGCTGTGATGAACTTCGGGATACACGTCTCTGTTTCAATTCTGGTTTCCTTGGTGGGTATGTCAGGCAGTGGGATCATAGGGCAGTACTGTTCCCAATTTTTTAGCTAATCTCCACAATGTTCTCCATAGTGCCTGTACTAGTTTGCAGTCCCACCAACAGTGTAAGAGGGATCTCCTTTCTCCACACCACTCCAGAATTTATTTTGTGTAGACTTCTGGGTAGTATACATTCTGACCGGTCTGAGATGGTTCCTCATTGATGGTGTCATTCTTTTACAGGGGAATGACCAGTTTTCCTAGTGCCAGTTGTTTCAGAGACTTTTTTCCGTTGTATATACTTTCCTCCCTTGTCAAAGAGAAATTGTCCATGGGTGTGTGGCTTCATTACTGGGCTTTCTATTTGTTCCAATGATCTATATTTTATCTTTGTACCAGTACCATACGGTCATGATGATTACAGCTTTGTAGTATAGCCTGAAGTCAAGCAGGTTCATTCCTCTAGGTCCTTTCGTCCTTCTCAAGATTGCTTTGGTTACTCTAGGTTTTTTGTATTTCCATACAAATTGTGACATTATTTGTTAATATTTCTGTGAAAAATACCATGGGTAGCTTAATAACATGGTATATTTCTCCATCTTTTTATGTCCTGTTTGATTTCTTTCATCAGTGTTTTTTTTTTAGTTTTCTATATATAAGACTTTGGTTTCTTTAGGTAGATTTATTCCTAAGTATTTTATTCTTTTCATTTCAATGGTAAATGGGAATGTTTCCTTAATTTGACTTTCTGTTTTCTAATTGTTAGTGTGTAGGTATGCAGGGAATTTCTGTGTGTTAATTTTACATCCTGCAATGTTACTATGTTTATTGCTTAGCTCTAGCCATTTTCTGGTGGAGTCTTAAGGGTTTTCTTAATAGAAGATCATGATATCGTCAAAGAGTGAGATTTTTAATTCTTCTTTTCCAACAGGGATTCCTTTGATTTCTTTTTCCTCTCTGATTGCTGTGGCTAAAATTTCCAATCTGTGTTTAATAGTAGTGGTGAGAGAGGGCATTCTTGTCTCGTTCCTGACTTTAGGATAAATGCTTTCAATTTTTCACCATTGAGGATCATCTTTGCTGTGGGTTTGCAATACGTAGCTTTTTTATGTTGAGGTGTGTTCCTTATATTCCTTCTTTCTGGAGGGTTTTATATATTTATTTATTTTGTCATAAATGAATGTTGAATTTTGTCAAAGACCTTAACTGCATCTTAAGATAATTATATGGTTTTTATCATTTAATTTGTTAACATGATGCATTACATTGATTCACTTTTGGATATTAAAGAATCCTTGGATCCATGAGATAAAACACACTTAGTAATGAAGTATGATCTTTTTAAAATGGTGTTGGATTCTGTTTGTTAGGATTTTGTTAAGGATTTTTGCATCTATGTACATCAGTGTTAGTGGCCTGTAGTTTTCTTTTCTTAAGCCATCTTTGTCTGATAGGGTGTTGGTGGCCTCATAGAATGAGTTTGGAAATTTCCCTTACTCTTCAAATTTCTGGAAGAATTTGAGTAGAATAAGTGTTCAGTTCAGTTCAGTTCAGTCACTCAGTCATGTCTGACTCCCTGTGACCCCATGAATCACAGCACGCCAGGCCTCCCCGCTGCTGCTGCTGTTGCTAAGTCGTTTCAGTCACGTCCAACTCTGTGCGACCCAATAGACGGCAGCTGACCAGGCTCCACCATCCCTGGGATTCTCCAGGCAAGAACACTGGAGTGGTTTGCCATTTCCTTCTCCAATGTGTGAAAGTGAAAATTGAAAGAGAAGTCACTCAGTCGTGTCCGACTAGTAGCGACCCCATGGACTGCAGCTCACTAGGCTCCTCTATCCATGCGATTTTCTAGGCAAGAGTACTGGAGTGTCTTGCCATTGCCTTCTCCTTCAGGCCTCCCTGTTCATCATTAACTCCCGGAGTTCACTCAAACTCATGTCCATCTAGTTAGTGATGCCATCCAGCATCTCATTCTCTTGTCCCCATATTCTCCTGCCCACAACCCCTCCCAGCATCAGAGTTTTTTCCAGAAAGTGAACTCTTCGCATGAAGTGGCCAAAGTGATGGAGTTTCAGCTTTAGCATCAGTCCTTCCAACGAACACCCAGGATTGATCCCCTTAAGAATGGACTGGTTGAATCTCCTTGCAGTCCAAGGGACACTCAAGAGTTTTCTCCAACACCACAGATCAAAAGCATCAATTCTTCTGCGATCAGCTTTCTTCACAGTCCAATTCTCACATCCATCCATGACCGACCACTGGAACAACCACAGCCTGGACTAGACGGACCTTGGTTGACAAAGTAATGTCTCTGCTTTTTAATATGCTATCTATATCTGTATAAAGTACTATAAATACTCGAAAAAATGATAGAAGCCAAAATAACTCTCAATCTTTTAGTGTAGTATATAGAAATGAATCTAAGGGAATGATAAGGTATAGATAAAAAATTTCATTAATAAAAATATGAATAAAATAAAAAATAATCTAAGAGTTTCTCTAGAGTTGCTGTGAGCTTAGTAGTGTCAGATCAGGGTCAGATGGTCTCTTTTTCCAACCAGTCCATCTTAAAGGAGATCAGTCCTAGGTGTTCTTTGGAAGAACTGATGCTAAAGCTGAAATTCCAATACTTTTGCCACATCATGCTAAGAGTTGACTCAATGGAAAAGGATCTGATGCTTAGAGAGATTGGGGGCAGGAGGAGGAGGGAATGACAGAGGATGTGATGCCTGGATGGCATCACTGACTCAATGGACATGAGAGTGAGTAAACCCCATGAGTTGGTGATGGTCAGGGAGACTTGGCATGCTGTGATTCACTGGGTCACATAGAGTCAGATACTACAAACTGACTGGACTGAAGGACAGACTAACTTACTTGTTATCAAAGCTATTGTTGCCCTGAATTGCACCTTTTCTGCATTAACTTCAGATTTTCAATTTATTGCACCTGCCATTTCTGGGTTAGTTCACCCTTCTTTGCTTATTTTTATTTCCTCAGTTTGCAATTTTCTTCCGTGACAAGTTTACACATGACTACTTTTCACCTAACACTAGGGGGAGGCAGGCCCTTATATGACCTCACTTGCTCAGTGGTGCAATGGTGAGGAGGAGGACATTGAAAATAAAGACTGATGCGATATATGGGTCGGGGTGCTTAAGGTAAATGGACCACAGTTGGCCTGCCACTGCGATAGGTGACATGGACATTCTCAGTTCACCCTGCTCAGGTTCCTGGGTGATCAGCGAGGGCAGTGCCCAAAGTGGGCCTTGTGTTTCATGCCCTTCCCAAGTCTAAGCCACTCAAGCTCTCAGGTGCTCTGCAAGGGCACTGAACACGATGGGTTATATGCTTTGTTTCCTTCCCAGGTTCAAACTGCTCAGGCAATTGTGTGGCAGGCAAGGTACTGGCCATGCATCTTATGTACCTGTCAGGTCCCAGCCACTTGGTTTGCTGTAGGGTAAGGGAGTTAGAGAAGTCAAGGTTCAGAAAAGGAATAAGACTGGCACTTTTCAGAAACAGATCACCTTTAATGAGGCAAGAAATGGCAGCAGTCAGATTAATGAGCTGCTGAACTAACCCAAGAAAATAGTATGTCTATATATAGACATATATGTGGAAAGTCACTGTCTTAAAGGAACCTGTTGTTCTCCAAGTTTGTTTGGAGTAGTTATCTCTTAAATGTCTGGGGCAAGGAATTTTGGAGATCAGGCATAGGCTGGACCTATTGGAAGCTGGGTGTAACCAGCCTTAATATCCATTTTTTTTTTTTCTTCAGGTGAGAGAATTCTTTGCTTAGCATAGAATGGTGGGCAGGACCTGGAGGGGAGTTTTAACTCCAGGCTGTTTTCAGCCATGTAAATTTCCTTCATTGTTGGCTTTGCCAGAAGAACAATTTCCAAGAATTCCGTGTGTCTCCAGAGGGGTGCTAAACTCATGTTTTGACCCTCCTGGCTTACGAGATCTGAGCATGAACCCAGGAAAATATAGTTAGTATCTGGAAGCCTGCTCAGAGCTTGGTGGGAGATGTGATCTCTGGGGCTGATATAACAGCAGCCACGTGCCTTCTGCCTCTTTCTGATGCAAACATTCCTCTCTGCCTCCGTGGAGGAAAGGGCCATAAATGGCAGCCTGATTGCACATCTTTGATATTTTGTAATCTGCAATCTTTTGTTCTGAGTGTCTGTTTTCACTATGTGGCCATAGAGATTTCTCTCAAGAAAGGTCCTTTTTTGCAATTTTGTCTCTGGTGTTCCCATGGTTGAGGTTGCTATATCATCTTAGCTCTGTCAGATCATCCTCAGAGCGTTAATGCTTAGTCCTTAACTTAGGTCATATTATAGAGCCCAGGCATCCCTCCCAGGTCCACCTCAGTGATGCTGGACAGGAGTATCTGAGATGTTTCTCCATTGGTAATTACAATTAGGCACATTTGCTTTTGTTCTTTTTTCCATTTGTTATGCTGCTCTATGCGATCCCTGAGTTCTCTACTGTCACTGATCTGAGAGGGTTTGCAATTGTCTGCAAGCTTCTTCTTATTTACAACTTCCTCTCCAAGACCAGCCTCAGCCCTAAATACTTTGTCTTTGTGTCTTTTATTTTCCCCTAGCTCCTCTTGGAAAAAAAAAAAAAAGGAAACATGTTGACTTCTGGGTATCTTGGACCAGTCAACAGTTTTCCCAGATTGTTTTCTGGAAGTTCTTCCATGTGCAGTCATTGCTTAGATGATTTGCTGGGGAGAGAGTGGTCTTGTCCTCATATTCCTCTGATAATTTGGGACCAAGTGCAAGCCTGCAAGACCCATTTTATTAATTAATTGAAATGCTGTTGTTCTTCAGCCACTAAGCCATGTTTGATTCTTTGTATACCCTTGGACTCTAGCACAAGACGCCTCTCTGGGCCTCACTGTCTCACATAGTTTTCCCGAGACCATGTTCTTTGCATCATTGATGATCTGCAAATATCTCATCCTCTCTCACCCACTGATCCTCCTGCTTTCAACATTTTCTAAAGATCAGGGTCTTTTCTAATGAGTCAGCTCTTTGGCTCAGGTGGACAAAGCTTCAGGGTTTTACTTTCAGCATCAGTCCTTCCAATGAGTCTTCAAAGTCGATTTTCTTTACAATTCATTTGTTTGGTATTCCTGCAGTTCAAAAGAATCTCCCAAGTCTTCCCCAGCAGAGCAGTTCACAGTTAGTAAGCCCTTGGTGTTCTCACATCTGTATATACCTTTGGAAAGACCGTAGATATGACTATATGGGCCTCTGTGGGCCTAGTCACGTTCTAGTTTTTTAAGACACTTTCTAGCACCGCATGATTAGTATGTGAGATGACAGTAATTATGCTGTAGTTTGAGCATTCTTTGGCATTACCTTTCCTAGGGATTGGAATGAAAACTGATCTTTTCCAGTCCTGTGGCCACCGCTGAGTTTTTCAGATTTGCTGACATATCGAGTGTAGAATGTTCACAGCAACATCTTCCAGGATTTGAAATAGCTCAACTAGAATTCCATCACCTACACTAACTTTGTGCATAGTGACGTGAGAGACGTCGGTTCCAGCGGCGCAGACGCGAGAGACACTGGCTCTGGCACAACCAACCACACTCAGAAACGTGGCCGAGAAGAGCTACCCCTTGCCCAAGGTCAGGGCGGTGGCTGAGAGCAGCTGTCCCATGCCCAGGAGGCGGTGGCTGCGCGGGCACAGGAAGGCCGAGAGGACCTACTCCAAACTCAAGGTCAGGAGGGGTGGCCATGAGGAGATACCCCTCGTCCAGTGTAAGGTACAGCAGCGTCACTTTGCTGGAGCAGCTGTGAAGAGATATTCCACGACCAAGGTAAGTGAAAACCAAATAAGACGGTAGGTATTGGGAGGGGGCATTAGAGGGCAGACACAATGAAAACATAATCACAAAAAAATTGGTGATCTGATCATATGGACCACAGTCCTGTCTATCTCAATGATATTAAGCCATGCCAGGTGGGGCCACCCACGACGGACGGGTCATGGTGGAGAGGTCTCTGACAGAACATGGTAATCTGGAGAAGGGAATGGCAAACCACTTCAGTATACTTGCCTTGAGAACCCCATGAACAGTATCAAAAGACAAAATGATAGGATACAGAATGAAGAATTCCCCAGGTTGGTAGGTGCCCAGTATGCTACTGGTGATCAGTGGAGAAATAACTCCTGAAAGAATGAAGCGATAGAGCCAAAGCGAAACAATACCCAGCTGTGGATGTGACTGATGATAGAAGCAAGGTCCGATGCTGCAAAGAGCAATATTGCATAGGAACATGGAATGTTAGGTCCATGAATCAAGACAAATTGGAAGTGGTGGAACAGATGACAAGAGTGAACGTCGACATTCTAATAATCAGTGAACTAAAATGGACTGGAATGGGTGAATTTAACTCAGATGACAATTATATCTACTACTGGGGGCAGGAATCCCTTAGAAAAAATGAAGTAGCCATCATAATCAACGAAAGAGTCAAAAAATGCAGTACTTGGATGCAATCTGAAAAACGACAGAATGATTTCTGTTCGTTTCCAAGGCAAACTATTCAATATTACCGTAATCCAAGTCTATTCCCCAACCAGTAATGCTGAAGAAACCGAAGTTGAACGATTCTATGAAGACCTACAAGATCTTTTAGAACTAACACCCCAAAAAGATGTCCTTTTCATATAGGGGACTGGAATGCAAAAGTAGGAAGTCAAGAAACACCTGAAGTAACAGGCAAATTTGGCCTTGGAGCACGGAATGAAGCAGGGCAAAGTCTAATAGAGTTTTGTCAAGAGAACGCACTGGTCAGAGCAAACAAACGCTTCCAACAGCAGAAAAGAATACTCTACACATGGACATCACCAGATGGTCAAAACCGAAATCAGATTGATTATATTATTTGCAGCCAAAGATGGAGAAGATCTATTCAGTTAGCAAAAACAAGATCAGGAGCTGACTGTGGCTCAGATCACGAACACTTTTTTGCCAAATTCAGACTTAAATGGAAGAAAGCAGGGCAAACCACTAGACCACTCAGATATGACGTAAGTCAAATCCCTTATGATTATACAGTGGAAGTGAGAAATAGATTTAAGGGACTAGATCTGATAGAGTGCCTGGTGAACTCTGGACGGAGGTTTATGACATTGTATGGGAGACAGGGACAAAGATAATCCCTATGGAAAATAAATGCAAAAAAACAAAATGACTATCTGAGGAAGCCTTGCAAATAACATGAAAAAAAAAAAGAAGTGAAAGGCAAGGGAGAAAAGGAAAGATATAAGCATTTGAATGCAGATTTCCAAAGAATAGCAAGGAGAGATAAGAAAGCATTCCTCAGCGATCAATGCAAAGAAATAGAGAAAACAACAAATTAGGAAAAACAAGAGATTTTTTCAAGAAAATTAGAGATATTAAGGGAAAATTTCATGCAAAGATGGGCTCAATAAAGGACAGAATTGGTATGGACCTAACAGAAGCAGAAGATATTAAGAAGAGGTGGCAAAAATACACAGAAGAACTGTACATAAAGATCTTCAATATCAATATAATCACGATGGTGTGATCACTCACCTGAAACCAAACATCTTGGAATGTGAAGTCAAGTGGGCGTTAGAGAGCATCACTACGAACAAACATGGTGGAGGTGATGGAATTCCAATTGAGCTACCTCAAACCCTGAAAGATGATGCTGTAAAAGTGTTGCACTCAATATGCCAGCAAATTTGGAAAACTCAGCAGTGGCCACAGGACTGGAAAAGGTCAGTCTTCATTCCAATCCCAAAGTAAAGGAATGCCAAAGAATGCTCAAACAACCGCACAATTGAACTCATCTCACACGCTAGTAAAGTCATGCTCAAAATTCTCCAAGCCAGGCTTCAGCAATATGTGAACCGTGAACTTCCAGATATTCAAACAGGTTTTCGAAAAGGCAGACGCATGAGAGATCAAATTGCCAACATCCGCTGGATCATGAAAAAAGCAAGAGAGTTCCAGAAAAACATCTATTTCTGCTTCATTGACTATGCCAAAGCCTTTAACTTTGTGGATCACAATAAACTGTGGAACATTCTGAAAGAGATGGGAATACCAGATCACCTGACCTGCGTCTTGAGAAACATGTATGCAGGTCAGGAAGCAACAGTCAGAACTGGACATGGAACAGCAGACTGGTTCCAAATAGGAAAAGGAGTACGTCAAGGTTGTATATTATCACCCTGCTTATTTAACTTATATGCAGAGTACATCATGAGGAACGCTGGGCTGGAAGAAGCACAAGCTGGAATCAAGATTGCCGGGAGAAATATCAATAACCTCAGATATGCAGATGACACCACCCTTATGGCAGAAAGTGAAGAGGAACTCAAAAGCCTCTTGATGAAAGTGAAAGAGGAGAGTGAAAAGTTTGGCTTGAAACTCAACATTCAGAAAACGAAGATCATGGCCTCTGGTCCCATCACTTCATGGGAAATAGATGGAGAAACAGTGGAAATAGTGTCAGACTTTATTTTCTTGGGCTCCAAAATCACTGTAGATGCTGGTTGCAGTCGGGAAATTAAAGGACACTAACTCCTTGAAGGGAAAGTTATGACCAGCCTAGATAGCATATTAAAAACCAGAGACATTACTTTGCCAACCAACGTCCGTCTAGTCAAGGCTATGCATTTTCCCAGTGGTCATGTATGGATGTGAGCGTTGGACTGTGAAGAAAGCTGATCACTGAAGAATTGATGCTTTTGAACTGTGGTGCTGGGGAAGACTCTTGAGAGTCTCTTGGACAGCAAGGAGATCCAACCAGTCCATTCTAAAGGAGATCAAATCTGGGTGTTCATTGGAAGGACTGATGCTAAAGCTGAAACTGCAATAATTTGGCCACCTCATGTGACGAGTTGACTCATTTGAAAAGAGTCTGATGCTGGGAGGGATTGGGGGTGGGAGGAGACGGGGACAACAGAGAATGAGATGGCTGAATGGCATCACCGACTCGATTGACATGAGTTTGGGTGAACTCCAGGAGTTGGTGATGGACATGGAAGCCTGTCATGCTGTGGTTCATGGGGTCGCAAAGAGTCGACATGACTGTGTGACTGAACTGAACTGAACTGAACTGATGCTTCCAAAGGCCCACTTGTCTTCACATTCCAGGATGTCTGACTCTACGTGAGTGATCACACCATTATGATATTCTGGGTTCTGAAGATCTTTTATGTACAGTTCTTCTGTGTATTCTTGCCACCTCTTCTTAATATCTTCTGCTTCTCTTTGGTTCCTAACATTTGTGTCGTTTATTGAACCCAGCTTTGCATAAAATGTTCCCTCATTATCTCTAATTATCCTGCAGATATCTCTAGTCTTTCCCATTCTATTGCTTTCCTCCATTTCTTTGCACTGATCACTGAGGAACTCTTTTTTATTTCTCCTTGCTCTTCTTTGAAACTCTATATTCAAATGAGTATAAATGTCCTTTTCTCCTGTACTTTTCACTTCCCTTCTTTTCACAGCTATTTGTAAGGCCTCAGTAAGCCATTTTGCTTTTTTCATTTCTTTTTCTTGGGGATGATCTTGATTCCTGTTTCCTGTACAATATCATGAACCTTCATCCATAATTTATCAGGCACCCTCTCTGTCAGATCTAGTCCCTTAAATCTACTTCTCACTTTCAATGTATACTTATAAACAATTTGCCTTATGTCATACATGAATGGTATAGGGGTTTTCTCCACTTTATTCAATTTCAGTCTGAGTTTTGCAACAAGGAGTTCTTGATCTGTGTCACAATCAGCTCCTGGTCTTGTTTTGCTGTCTGTATAGAGATTCTCCATCTTTGACTGAAAGAATAAAATAAATCTGATTTCAGTGTCGAAAATTTGGTGATGTCTTCTCTCTGTCATTTGTTTGGCCAGATTAGTAAAAAATGGCTTAAATTATATTTTGACCAAAGGAAAAATTGGGAAAATTTCCAATCCTAAAGCCATGTAAATGATATTTACCATAGGTTTATAACATATTTTACTCTAGGATCATAATTTCTGTTACTATGTAAGTTTTTAAAACTACGAATGGAAGGGGATTATTTGATACTGTTTACATTTTATGATTAAAGGAATCCATTTTTCTTTGTTTTTCTGATTTATTTTGGTTGAGTTACAAAATATTTTCCCCCCTTTGGTTTTAGTTTAAGTTCTATTATAACCATATTTTGAACGAGGTTATGCTCACATTTACTAAGAATCAAACGAAGAGTTGATCATAAACATATCTCTGCAGCATCTTCATTAATCCGAGATAAGAAGAAGCATGTTAAAGCAACGGGTAATATGGATAACCATAACTCTGACTTCCATTCTGAAATTAGAGAACCGTATGTATTTTCAGCCTGCAGAAGTTTAAGTGTGCCATTCATACTAAAGCGTTCTGCCATCCATATAGTTGCTGATACAAGTGCCCCAACTTGGAATTATTTCTCTTCTCCATCATCAATATCAGTTAGACCACAGAAGCATATTGTGATACATTACCCTGCTGTTTCTCTTACTGTTTTTTAATGGAAGGGTAATTGTTTTACTGAATTTTGCTGTATTCTGTCAGAACTCAAAATAAATCAGGCGTAGATATACATATATCCCCTCCCTTTCAAAACACCCTCCCATCCCCCTCTCCATCCCACAATCCAAGTTGAGCATTTTTCACTGGGTTTCACTTAGCAACTGCTCTAAATCAAATGGCTGCAATGTCTACTTGACATACTTTGGCAGCTATGTCTACTTTTATTTTGCAGTACCACATCGTATCTCCATTAGGCAACAGTGATTTTGGACTGAGGGTGGGAATGTCTACCTTTCCAGGTGTGTAGGGTAATGTGTCAGCCCATGACAAACCTTTTCCTTAACTACAACAGGCAGGACATTCATGTTTCCCAGAATTTTGTAAGAATTCCGTGTGTCTCCAGAGGGGTGCTGAACTCATGTTTTGACCCTCCTGACCTATGTGAACTGAGCATGAACCAAGGAAGACATGGTTAGCAACTGGCAGCCTGCTCAGAGCTTGGTGGGAGATGCGGTCTCTGGGGCTGATATAACAGCAGCCTCTTTCCTTCTGCCTCTGTCTGATGCAAACATTCCTCTCTGCTTCCATGGAGGACAGGGCCATAAACGGCAGTCTTGTTGCACATCTTTGATATTTTGTAAAAGACTCTTGAGAGTCCCTTGGACTGCAAGGAGATCCAACCAGTTCATTCTAAAGGAAATCAATCTTGGGTGTTCATTGGAAGGACTGATGATAAAGCTGAAACTCCAATACTTTGGCCACCTCATGCTAAGTATTGACTCACTGGAAGACTCATGTTGGAGGAATTGGGAGCAGAAGGAGAAGGGGATGTCAAAGAATGAGATGGCTGGATTTCATCACCAACTCTATGGACATGAGTTTGAGTGAAGTCTGGGAGTTGTCTATGGACAGGGAGGCCTGGTGTGCTGTGATTCATGGGGTCGCAAAAAGTCAGACACAACTGAGCCATTAAAATGAACTGAACTGAACTGAACTGAATGTGCAATCTTTGGTTCTGTGAGTGCTTGTTTTCACTATGTGGACATAGAGAATTCTCTAAAGAAAGGTTTTATTTTTGCATTTTTGTCTCTGGTGTTCCCATGGTTTAGGTTACTACATCACCTTAGACGAATCAAATCATCCTCAGCGCATTAAGGCTGGGTCCTCATCATAGAGCAGATGATATAGTCTGGGCATCCCTCGCAGGTCCACTTCAATGATGGTGAACAAGAGTATCTGAGTTTTTTCTCTGCTGGAAATTACAGTTAGGCACATTTGCTTTTGTTTTTCTTTCCCTTGGTTATGTTGTTCTAAGCGATACCAGAGTCCTCCACTGTCACTGTCCTGAGAGGGTTTACAATTGTCTGCAAGCTTCTCCTCATTTACAACTTCCTCTCCAAGATCAGCCTCAGCCCCTAAATACTTTGTCTCTCTTTGTGTCTCTTTTATTTTTTCCTACCTCCTTTTCAAAGGAAAACATGTTTGACTTCTGGGTATCTTGGGCCATTCAACAGTGTTCACAATTTGTTTGCTGGAAGTTCTTCCATGTGCAGTTGATGCTTAGATAAATTTGTTGGGGAGAGAGTGGTCTTGTCCTCATATTCCTGATAATTTGGGACCAACTGTAAGACCCATTTTATTAATTAATTGAAATGCTGTTGTTCTTCAGCCACTAAGCCATGTTTGATTCTTTGTATCCCCTTGGACTCTAGCACAAGACGCCTCTCTGGGCCTCACTGTCTCACATAGTTTTCCCTGTTTTGGGCTGGTTACCCACATAGGACATCACCAAGTTAACTTCACCGCTCTCATTCTTGCAACTAATGAACAGTGAAATCCGTGGAATATCTGTGTAAATAAGGGAGTGATCCACAAACACACTTTTTCTTTCACTGAAAAATTACAGTCAATGTAGGTGAGAATCCCATGTTTAGAGAGGTGAGCATTTTGAAACAATGGTGTCCTTAGTTATGATTTCAGTCCAAAGTTCAATGCACTTGTTTTAGATTTCAGGATTTTTATGAAACTAAAAGACTCTTACTCCTGGGAAGGAAAGTTATGACGAACCTAGATAGCATATAAAAAGCGGAGACATTACTTGCCAACCAAAGTCTAGTTAGTCAAGGCTATGGTTTTTCCAGTGGTCATGTATGGATGTGAGAGTTGGACTGTGAAGAAAAGCATCAAAGAATTGATGCTTTGGACTGTGGTGTTGGAGAAGACTCTTGAGAGTCCCTTGGATTGCAAGGAGATCCAACCAGTTCATTCTGAAGGAAATCAGTTCTTGCTGTTCATTGGAATAACTGGTGTTAAAGCTGAAACTGCAGTACTTTGGCCACCTCATGCGAAGAGCTGACTCACTGGAAAAGACTCTGATGCTGGGAGGGATTTGGGGCAAGAGGAGAAGGGGAAGACAGAGAATGAGATGGCTGCATGGCATCACCGACTCGATGGACATGAGTTTGAGTGAACTCCACGTGTTGGTGATGGACAGGGAGCCCTGGCATGTTCGCAAATTCATGGGGTCGCAAAGAGTCAGACAAGAATGAGCGACTGAACTGCCTAACTGACTGACGATATAGTCAAATTTGCCTCCTTTGTATAGTATCACCTTAAAGGTGATTCCATTTGCTATTTTGTTGCTATGTACTGATTATTCGTTCTCAGTCCCTTTACCTTTTTTCATGCTCTGCTTTGAGTGGCAGGTCCTTTTCAAAAAGTACAGAAATGATCCACTTAGTCCTCTGCGATAACTTGGAAAAGACATGGAAAAGACATTCAATATATCATACTGAAAATCTACTGTTTTCGTTCCCTCCTGAAACAAAAACTGTACTAACTTGTACTAACAGTATTAACCTGTACTTCAATTGTCCTACCAAGGGAAACCTGGTTACATGGCCCATTACCTTTGCTATCAATTCTCATATGGCTTTAAAATATCAGTCCCTGTCACTCTCCAAAGCTTATAGAGAAAATAGCTCAATACCTTAGGGAAGCATTTTACATGAATTCAATTTTCTTTCCTTTATTGCATTTACTTTATAATTATTGCCTGAAATTGTAAAACTGAAAAGAAAAAATTAAGTGAGGTAAATACAGAATATTGGGGCAAAAAGTAGAAAAATTAATGGGACAAGGTCAGTGGATGAAATTGGATGCTTAAAATATAAAAAGCAAATGTCTCACTGAAGGGCCTAAAGAGGTCAATATGACTTCAATATTGTTACAGTACGACATTACTTTCATTTTATCAAATCACAGAATATTTTTTGATGCAAAATACTCTAAGATCCCATGGGATGTAGAACAAAGTTCTATCTTTTGAAACATTCTGATTTAAAATGTCACTAGAATGAAATCATTTAACTACAAAATAGCTTCCAACATTAGGCCTAGAAACAGATAGCAGAGAACTCTGTGCAATTCATAGGTATCCTTCATGAGTCTTGTTTTCTTTTCCTTTCATAATTGTGTTTTGGGCATGTAAGATTGTGACTCTACTTGTGTGTGTGTGTGTGTGTGTGTGTGTTTGTATCAGATTAATAATGTGATTGTGAGTGTACGTCTGGGTTCTCTTTTGGACTTTTATGTTAGAGATTTTGGCTGAAGAAACGGCTAAGTCAATACCATAAAGAGGTACAAATTAAAATGCCTGTTCATCCACCTCATTAGAACTGGTTCAAATGCATTCTTTTAAATGGCTGAGTAATACTCCGTTGTGTATATGTACCAAGGCTTTCTTATCTATTCATCTGCAGATGGACATCTAGCTTGCTTCCATGTCAAGTCTGCTTTAGTATTTCAAAGTACAGGACAAATGGATGAGTCTCAAAAATTGAAAGTATTTCGACAATAACCAAGTTACTCCACCCTAACATAGTTAAAATCTATGGCACTGTCACAATCAGTCCAGCAAAAATTGAGAGGGGCCTTAGAAGTCTGTAATGTCTGGCAATAATAAAACCACCCACCCAATAATTTGGCAATACCAGAGAAGCTAAGTATATGCATGGCGTTTCAACCAGGCCTTCCTATAATAGGATACTACTTTCCTATAGGAAGTGGCACACTCACCAATATGAATAACATTCTTAGGGATCAAAGAAACTAATGATGAAGTCTGTAATTCCATTCCTACATGGTAGAAGTGGCCTTCCCCCTTCAAAACGTTATCAGTTAAAGAAGACAATTAAATAGAAGCAAGTGATAACATGGCCCACATACTTCTTAGATAAAATCTTAAATATCCAAACACTACCACACTGATAAGATGATGACTATACAGGAATTCTGGTTTCAGCTCTGTGTGGCAATCATCATATAATGGTATTGAAATATGTATATTATCATATGTGCAAAGAATCACCAATCCATGTTTGATGCATGATATAAGATGCTCAGGCTGGTGTACTGGGATGAACCAGAGGTATGCAATGGGAAGGGAGGTGGGAGCTGGGTTCAAGATGGGGAACCCATGTACACCCGGGGCAGATTCAGGTCAATGTATGAAAAAATGAATACAATAGTGCAAAGTAATTAGCCTCTAATTAAAATAAATTTTAAAAAAATATGTATACTTGAGAGTCACTGATAGTGCGAATCTATTAGGGCAATAGTCTTGAGATCTGATTCAAAGAGGAAGACTGTGTATTTCCCGTCTTCAGCTTTATGGTACTTCACATGCATTCACACAGTTCCACAATTCTTAAATTCATCTGAAGACAAAAAATGTGACATTAAGAGAAGAGGAATGGTCTGTTTACAGAGAAGGTAAGTAGCAAAGTTTAAATAGATAAAGTCTCCTACCTACATCCATGCTTCTTAATGTAACCCCATGTAAACCTTCCTAAGGGCAACTAGGATACACAAGTCAAAGATGCTTCTCCCAGGATTACAGAGTTTGGTTGAGAAGATATAAGTTTGCTTAACTCTCACCTCATCCTTAAAATCAAATATCAGCCTTTAACACATCAGAAGATGGGAAGCTCTAGCAGATACTTTTACAGACAATACCTCCTTCTGCCTAAGACCAAGATGTAGATCCAAGTGGCAGGTGGAATGAGGTTTCCATCTTAAGATACCACATGACTCCGCAGGAGTTCTTTTCTGGGAAGCTCTCCAAAAACATTGTGAGAAGTACAATGTGAGGGAGGAAAAGAAGGAAACTGATAAGAGCTTTGTTCTTTCTAAATGTCCTGAATATCACTTATCATTCCAGGTACAATGGCAGGCTTAACATGTTATCTAAACTATCTCCCAGCCCTGCCAAGACTAATTTTTTGATGTAGTTCAGTCACTCAGTCTTGCCTGACTCTTTCTGACTACATGTACAGCAAGAACCCTGGGCTCACCTGCCCTTCAAGTCTCCTAGACTCCTAGAGCTTTCTGAAATCCTTGACCTTTGAGTCAGTGATGCTTTGAGGCCATCTCACCCTATTCTCTTCCCTTCTTCTCCTGTGCCCACTCTGTCCCAGCATCGGTTTCTTCCCAGTGATTTTGCTCTAGGACTCATGTGGCCGATATATTGGCTCTTCATGTTCATCATTGGTCCTTCTGAGACAGTCAGAGATGACTTCCTTCACACTTTTCCAGTTTGAACTCCTCACTCACCACGGAACTCTCACACATCTTCTCCAGACTTTGTTGCAAAGCATCAATATTATGGCACTCAGTTCTTATGGTTCTGTTCAGTCCTACACTCGTTTCTCCTGAAAATCAACTTTGACTAGTCAGGTCTTTTTCAGTAATCTCTCAGCTTTTTAACGTGGTGTTTGGTTGGTCACAGCTTTTCATCAAAGTGCAAGTTCCTTTAAATTTCATGGCTGCAGTCAATTCAGTAGTGTTATCGGAGGTCAAGAAAGGGAAACCTGTCACTAATTCAATCGAATCCCATCAATATATCTCAAAATGATGGGACCAAATTCCATGAGCTTATTTTTTGGGAGTGTTTGTTTTTTATATTGAGTTTTAATCCATCTTTTCCATTCTCCCCTTTCACCTTCATCAGAAGGCTCTTTACTTCATGCTATATTTCAGCCATTTGTGTGTTGTCATCTTCTAAATCAGGTTATTCATTCTTCTCACAGTAATTTTGTTTCCAGCTTCAGATTCTTTCAGCAAATTACTTTCCATGATGCACTCTGCACAGAAGTCAAATGAGCTGGGTGACGATATATAGCCTTGATGAATTTTCTTCCCTATTATGTACCAGTTCATGGTTCCTTTTGCAATTCCCACTGCTGTGTCTTCACCTGCCTGCACTTTCCCAGGAAACCGGTAAGATGGTCCCGTGTTCTTCTCTCCTGAAGAATGTTCCACAATTTGTTATGACCCACACAGTCGAAGGGCTTCCCTCGTGGCTCAGATGCTAAATCATCTGTCTGCAATGGGGCAGACCCAGTTTTGATCTCTGTGTCTAGAAGATCCCCAGGAAAAGGAAATGGTAGTCTACAGTCCATGGGTCACATAGAGTCAGACAGCACTGAATGACCTTATTTTGACATGCAGTCTATGCCAGTAAAAGAGACAATAAAGTAAATGTAAATAACTTTATGAAATCCCCTTGCATCTAAGATCCAAACTCCAATTAAGGTTTACCTTTAGATTAAATGACTAACTTCACCTGCCTGTTTTGCTTTGTTTTGTTTTACACCTTTTTTTTTTCTCTGCGTCTCCATTTCAAGCTATCATCTACCAGTTGTTACATTCCTGGGCCCTTGCATCTACCTATACAAGAATTAAATTATGCCCATGCCACTCTCTGACCTTTGACACTCACTTAAAATAGTTAAGTTTCCAGAGCTGAAATAATGAATCTTTGTTCTGGGGAAATGTCAGGACAGTTTGGCAAATAGCTAGATATTTTCAGGGAGTGAATTTTTGAGCTGAATTACTGTAGCACCTCTTATCTGGTAAAGAACTATAGTTCCTCAAGCTGATGACAATTCTTAATTAGCAGAAATTTCAGGAAACATAAATGTGCTTATTTGAATGTCCACAATCAATGAAGTACCAATTACGTATGTATGTATGTAACCTATCCCATCAAACTGATTAATTCATGTCAACTAAAGTTTGTTCCTTCACCGGCATGCTTAAAGGAATTATAGAGCTAGCCTAGAAATAAGAACAGAAGTTTTGATCTCGCAAAAATAAGAGGACATTGAGTGCAAATATCTTCGTGGAGGCATTACAAATAATCCTTCTATAAAGACAATACTTCCTCCAGAGCATCAAATGAATATTAACAGAAGACCTTGCTCAACAGTGAGGTCTATATGGAAACTAGACATAACTGGGAAGAATGGAGGGAAGATGGGAAGAGGATGAGATGAATAAAACCAAGTCTGTGTCTTGGGGTGGGAGATGCAGAAGCAGGGAATAGATTGAGGATCCAGGCAAGTCACCTCACTAAACTTAATTTAATTTTGACTGAAAGGAAGCAAGGTGACAAAGCTGATGAAATATAGTTTGCCTAGAGTGAAAATCGAACAGAGAATGTGTGGTGTGGTCCTGCATGCCCCATATGGCAGTGCAGGTCAACTAGTGTAAAAGGGCCTGGACGATTAAACATGGGGTTAGAAAGACAACCTGGGAGGGAAGTGCTTTTGACTGTGGAGATGGAGGTATGCATCTGGGATGACAAATTGTGTAGAAAGGAATGCATTTTGAAAAATCCCAAACTGAAAAAAAAGTGGGAACTTAGGGCTCAGTCACACAGAGGAGGTGGTGACAGCGTTAAATTTTGCCCTCGTGCCACATGCTAAGACTTACTATCAGGCAAGAGAAAAAGACTAGCTAGAACTATCATGCATGCTTCTGCCACCACGGGCTAGAAACCTATCCCGTTAGGGCCATGATTTTATTGCCCATGGTCGCTGGCTCCTCCGAAAAACTGATACCACCAGGGTTTCTAAAGTCCCAGCAGCTGTACCTCTTGCTCCTGTGCTCACCAAGGCAGGCCCAAGTGTTCCACAAGGGGCTTGGGGGTAGCCTTCTCTGGTGACCACACGGAGAGGTTGTTATCAAACTACATCTGAGACTCAGGATGAGGGAAATGAAGGAAAAGGATTGAAAACTTTCCCACCAGCTGAGCAAGCCGCAGATTAAATACATGCAATCAACTCTGCAGATGCTTTCTCTATGGGATAAAAAAGGACAATAGATTTCCAACGAATGAAAATACCCTGGCTCTTGCAGCTCTCAGAACCAATAGGAGTTATCCCAGTTTAGAGTCTGACCTGTCCTTACTGAAGATCCAGAGTTAAGTTCTGCCCACATTTGGGCGAGTATTCTAGAGAGGTGGATTTGTGCTGTGGCTCATGTTCAGGACCAGAACCCTGACAGCAGGGACCCGAGGTAACATTCATTGTACTTACTGTTTTGCTATGCCGTGTGGTGGTTCACTCTTTGTCTCACTTGAAAGCTTTCTTATTATTCTTGCTTATTTGGTGTTTTAAGATTGTTTATATACTGTATATTTTTTGGTATGTTATCTATTGGGCACTTTCTTTTCCTGCTTTCTGTGCCTTTTGTTGATGTTGTTTCTTCTCATTTTTGTGTTAATAAACATATAGTTCCATATTAACTGTGATTTTCTCTTGTTCTGTGGGAAAGCTCTTATCATTTTGTCAGAGTTTTTTTTTTTTTTTTCCTTTATTCTTCAGGTGTCACTCAGCTCTGGTGTTGATTTATGTCTTACAAGTTATTTATTTAGTTCTATTGTTGATTCTGTGTTCTTCCCTATTGTTATTACTGCTTCTGTTATATTACCTGTGGTTTGATTTTTATTTCTTACCATTTGCCTGTCTTCATTTGTTCCCTCTGTCTAATCTTTTACTATGTGATCTTGGTTCTCTGACCGGAAGTTGGGCCTGATCATCGAGGGCTTCAGCATTGTATCATAGACCACCAGAAAATTTCCAGCTCAAATTAATATTAATTAGTGAGAGTCTCTAAGAAGACCTCCATCTGAAACGAAGAACCATTCCACCCAAAAGCCTATACTATCCAGTGCTGTCGGCTCACACCACACAAAATGCAAGACAGAAACACAACCCAAATCATTCCCAGATGCACTGTCTAAAGTACACTAAACCCATACACACCTGCAAAAGATCCCTCTGACACGGTTCCACCATGAAAGAGAGAGAAACATCATCAGCAGCAAATGTAATTGCCAGTCCCTCCTCCTCCAAGGACACACAAACCACTTGACCAAGCTATCCACTCACGATACAGACTGGAAGCAAATACTACCATCCTGCACCCTGGGAAGAAAAGACCAGTTACATAGTAAGCTAAACAAATCTGAAAACAGTAAAGTATTTTGCAGGCAATGAAACAAGGTAAAAACACATAAGACATAATTAAAGAGGAAATAGAAATTGTTGCAGAAAAATAATTGAGAGTAACAATATTAGAGATGATTAAACCTCTCAGGAAATAAATGGAGATCTTGCAAGAAATATTTAAGAAGGGCATGGAACAACCTAAACAACAAGAAATGGATGATAGCACAATAACTGCCATATGTCTACTGTAGGCTGTTCCATTCCTTTGGAAAGCAGAAGCCAGAACAACATTGGAAAATAATTTTCTTCCAATTTTTAAATGAAGTATTAAAAGAAAACAAACCTTAAATAGCAAGCAGACCTGAAAATTCAACTGATACTAAAATAGATTTCACCCAAAACCAGAAGAATGCAGTATCTTCGCAAGGTTAAATGAAATATTTCTGAATAAATCACAAACTACATCACTAATCAAGACTTGGTAAATTTAAGATAATCAAAATTGTGTCAAACATTTTTCTTTTTAATCACAGTGTTATGATTTATATGTCATTCATAGGTGCGGGAGAAAAACAAAAACAAATAAACATGACATAAATAACAAAATAAAAATTGAAAAGCATGAATACATTAAGGTTCATGTATACACCTCTTCATTACCAAGAAATTAATGAAGAAATCAAGGAGAAAAAAATATATGTGTGTGTGTGTGTGTGTGTATGTGTGTGTATGTGTGTGTGTGTGTGTATCAGTACAGTTCAGTTCACTCGCTCAGCCGTGTCCGAATAATTGCGACCTATGAATCACAGCACACCAGGCCTCCCTGTCCATCACCAGCTCCCAGAGATCACTCAAACCCACCACCATCGAGTCAGTGATGCCATCCAGCCATCGCATTCTCTGCCGTCCCCCTCTCCTCCTGTCCCCAATTCCCAGCATCAGAGTCTTTTCAGTGAGTCAACTCTTTGCATGAGGTGGCCAAAGTATTGGAATTTCAGCTTTAGCACCAGTCCTTCCAATGGACACCCAGGACTGACCACCTTTAGACTGGACTGGTTGGATCTCCTTGCAGTCCAAAGGACTCTCAAGAATCTCCTCCAACACTACAGTTCTAAAGCATCAATTCTTCGCTGATCAGGTTTCCTCACAGTCCAACACTCACATCTGTACATGATCACTGGAAAACCGTATTCTTGACTAGATGGACTTTTGTTGGCAAAGTAATGTCTCTGCTTTTTATTATGCTATCTAGGTTGGTCATAACTTTCCTTCCAAGGAGTAAGCGTCTTTTAATTTCATGGCTGCAATCAGCATCTACAGTGATTTTGGAGCCCCCCAAAAATAAAGTCTGGCACTGTTTCCACATCTGTTTTTCATGAAGTATATACTCATACAAACTAATGACAATGAAAATGTGATTGCATAAAACCCATGAAACAGGGTAAAGGACTAACTAAACTTACAACTAAAGCAATTAGAGAAAGAATAAACAAAATGCCAAAATTAGGTTTTGGAAAAAAAAATAAAAACATAGAGAATAGAACAGGAAAAACAAAAGATGAAAATAATAGCAAAGATCAATAATACTAATAGTGGGCTCTTTGAGAGAATAAAGAAAATACATAAATCATGAGGCAGACTCATCAACAAAAAACGGAGAACACTCAAATCAATACAGTTATACATGAGAAAGGAGACAGTATAACCAAAAGCACAGAAATATCAAAGGATCATGATAGACAACAACCAACTTTAACCCAATAAAATGCAGAATTTGAAAGCCACAGACTAATTCTTAGAAACTCAACTAAAAGGAAACAGAAAATATGAACACAACATTACAACCACTAATATTGACACTGCTATGAAAAAATTTGCCAACTGACAACATTAAATGTCCAGATGATGTCACAGGTGTTTTATGAACCATTAAGTTAAATGTTAACATATGCGCTTCTAAAACTTTTCCAAAATACTACAGCAGTAGGAAAACCCACAAACTCATCCTACGAATACAGCATCACCTGATAGCAAAGACAAAGTTTACACTGAAAAGTTAACTAGTATCACGTAGACAAACATAGAGGCAAACATCCTCAACAAAATAATCCCAAGAAAAATCCAAAAACACATTAAAAGTATCAAACAGATTTAATATGTGTGGTTTTCCCCAGATATACATACATTCTCTGGTAGCTGTTTATCAATCCATGAGATACATCATAATTTTCAGGATTAAAACCATATGATCACCTCAGTTCAGTTGAGTTCAGTTCAGTTCAGTCTCTCAGTCTGTCTGACTATTTGCAACCCCATGAATCACAGCATGCCAGGCCTCCCTGTCCATCACCAACTCCCAGAGTTACTCACCTCATATTCATCGAGTCTGTGATGCCATCCAGCCATCTCATCCTCTGTCATCCCCTTCTCCTACTGCTCAAAATGCCTCCCAGCATCAAAGTCTTTTCCAGTGAGTCAACTCTTCGCATGAGATGGCCAAAGTATTGGAGTTTCAGCTTTAGCATCTGTCCTTCCAGTGAACACCCAGGACTGATCTCCTTTAGAATAGACTGGCTGGATCACCTTGCAGTCCAAGGGACTCTCACGAGTCTTCTCCAACATCACAGTTCAAAAGTATCAATTCCTCAGCCCTCAGCTTTCTTCACAGTCCAACTCTCATATCTGTACATGACCACTGGAAAAACCATAGCCTTGATTAGATGGACCTTGTTGCCACAGTAATGTCTCTACCCTTTTAATATGCTATCTAGTTTGGTGGTAACTTTCATCACAAGGAGTCAGTTCAGTTCAGTCGCTCAGTCATGTCCGGCTCTTTGTGACCCCATGATTCACAGCATGCCAGGCCTCCCTGTCCATCACCAACTCCCGGAGTACACTCAAACTCATGTCCATCGAGTTGGTGGTGCCATCCAGCCATCTCATTCTCTTCCGTCCCCTTCTCCTCCTGTCCCCAATCTCTCCCATCATCAGAGTATTTTCCAGTAAGTCAACTCGTCACATGAGGTGGCCAAAATATTGGTGTTTCAGCTTTAGCATCTGTCCTTCCAATGAACACCAAGGATTGATCTCCTTTAGAATGGACTGGTTGAGTAAGTGTCCTTTAATTTCACGGCTGCAATCAGCATCCAAAGTGATTCTGTAGCCCCCCAAAAATAAAGTCTGACAATGTTTCCACTGTTTCCCCATCAATTTGCCATGCAGTGTTGGGAGCAGTGTCCATGATCTTAGTTTTCTGAATGTTTAGCTTTAAGACAACTTTTTCACTCTCCTATTACACGTTCATCAAGGGACTTTATAGTTCCTCTTCACTTTCTGACATAAGGGTGGTGTCATATGAGTATCTGAGGTTATTAATACTTCTCCGAGCAATCTTGATTCCCATTTGTGCTTCTACAGCCCAACGTCCCACATGATTTATTTTGCATATATGTTAAATAAGCAGGGTGATAATATATGCCTTGATGTACTCCTTTTCCTATTTAGAACCAGTCTGTTTTTCCATGTCCAGTTCTCACTGCTGCTTCCTGACCTGCATACAGGTTTCTCAAGAGGAAAATCAGGTGGTCTGGGGTTCCCATCTCTTTCAGAATTTTCCACAGTTTATTGTGATCCACACAGTCAAAGACTGTCATAGTCAATAAAGCAGAAATAGATGTTTTTCTGGAACTCTCTTACTTTTTCCATGATCCAGAGGATTTTGGCAATTTGACCTCTGGTTCCTCTGTTTTTTCTAAAACCAGCTTGAACATCTGGAAATTCAGGGTTCACGGATGCTGGAGCCTGGCTTGGAGAATTTTGGGCATGTCTTTATTAACGTGTGAGATGAATGCAATTGGGCGGTAGTTTGAGCATTCCTTGGCGTTGTTTTTCTTTGAGATTGGAGTGAAAACTGATCTTTTCCAGTCCTGTGGCTACTGCTGAGTTTTCCAAATTTGCTGGTATATTGAGTGCAGCACTTTCACAGAACGATCTTTCAGGATTTGAAATAGCTATACTGGAATGTCATCACCTCCACTAGCTTTATTCATAGAGATGCTTGACTTCACATTTGAAGAAATCTGCCTCTATGTGATTGATCACACCATCGTGATTATCTTGGTCTTGAAGATAGATTTTGTACAGTGCTTCTGTGTATTCTTGCCACCCCTTTTAATCATCAACTCAATAGATGCCAAAAAAAAAAAAACTTTGATAAAATTCAACAAGCATTTGTGATAAACAATCTTTCCAGAAAATGAGCCTAGCAAACATTACCTCAGCATAATAAAGGCATGCAAATCCAAACTACAATGAAGTATAATTTCACACTATTCTGTGTGGTGATCATCATAGAAATCGACAGTAGGGCTCTTCCTTGGTGATCCAGTGTCTAAGACATCATGATTCCAAATCAGGGGTTCCATGTTTGACTACTGCTCAGGGAATTAAACTCCATATGCAGCATTTAAGGCTTATTGTAACCAAATAATGAAGCAAATGTGTGTGTGTATGTGTGTACATATATATAATACAATTTTAAAATATAATAAAAATATATAAATAAAATAAAATATAAAATATGATTAAAACAAAATACATTTTTATAGTATAAATATAATATATCAACATTTGTATTATAAATTAACAAATATTATATATACATATATATATTATATATGTATATTATATATATATACACTCACACACATATAAACCTTAAAGCAATGAATGAAGGAGATGATGTGGAGGAAAGGGAACATTCTCTAGTGTTTTGCAGTTCAGTTCAGTTCAGTTGTTCAGCCGTGTCCTACTGTTTGACACCCAATGAATCACAGCACGCCACGCCACCCTGTACATCACCAACTCCCACCGAGATAGAGCAGAGTATGAATGTTCTTTAGAAAAGTATTAATAAAACTACCATATGTCCAAATTCCACTATTTGACATATACACAGATGAAACCACCATTAGGACAAAAAAAGAAAAAGCATGTGTATCCCAGCATCCACTGCAATACCATTTACATTAAATAAGTTATGTAACAATCTAGGTGTCCTCTACTGATGAATGGATAAAGAAGCTGTAGTACATCCTTAGGATGGAAAATTTCTCATCCAGAAAAAGGAAAACCTCGGATTATTTCTTGAGATATGAATGTATCTAGAGCCTATTATATAGAATGAAGTAATTTAGAGAGAAACTCCAATATTGTAGATTAATGCATATATGTGGAATCTAGAATCCTGGTTCTGAAGAATCTGTCTGAAAGGTGGGAAAAGAAATGCAGAGGTAAAGAACAGACTTGGACACAGAAGGGTAAGTAGAGAGTGGCACGATTTGAGCAAGATACTCTGACATATGTACAATACCAAGTATGAAGTAGTTAGCTGGTGAGAAGCTCCTCCTCAGGGCTCTGGTGTGCCCTAGACGAGTGGACTGTGGGGTAACAGAGGAGGTTCAAGAGCAGGTGAGAGGGCTGCTCAAAAGGGAATCTCATGTATATATACTGATAGCCGATTTACATTGTGGTACAGCAGAAAGTAACAAACATTGTAAAGCTATTATTCTCCAATTTCAAATTGTTTCTTAAATTGAAAAATGATAGTCACTCCTTGGCCAATTTGGGGAAATAACAAGAAATGAATCACAGTGCATATGTCAAGTAAAATATATACTGGTGCGTTTGTCAAGTAAAATCTGCACCAAGGACTTCTTTAGTATGTATAGACAAACCATAAAGCAAAAACTTCAAATTCAGAGCTAAAATAGCCAGAATCAATTCAGACTCTAGACATAAGTATTCCTCACTTCATTTGATTGCCATTTTTTTTCTTTTTTGTTATTTAATATTTTAAAAATTTATTCATTTTAATTGGAGGCTAATTACTTTACATTATTTTATTGGTTTTGCCATACATTGACATGAATCTGCCCTGGGTGCACATGTGTTCCCCATCTTGAACCCCCTCCCACATCCCTCCCAATGCCATCCCTCTGGTTCATCCCAATACACTAGCCCCGAATATACTACATCATGCATCGAACGTGGACTGGGAATTCATTTCACATATGATAATATATATGTTTAAATGCCATTCTCGGAAATCATTCCACCCTCACCCTCTCCTACAGAGGCGCTGGGTTGGATGCACATCCTTGGTCTGAGCCACTCAGGTTCAGGTACTCAAGTACTCCACAAAGACACAGACTTGTTTGCGCCTTCGTTTTGTGTCCTTCCTCGGTCTAAGCAGCTCAGGTGACCAGGTGTTTGGCCGGCAGGGTCGCTGTGACTTATCGCCTCCCCAGTCCCTGCTGCTTGGTTTTCTGGGCATACAACCAGAGCACCTTCTCAGGCAGATGTCAACTGGCCAGACACATAAGAAGTCCTGGCCAGTAAAGAAGTCTGCCTGCATTTTGGTATCCGATGACTTTCTGGGGCCGTGATTGCCCCCTACTGGCCCTGCCTGACCTCCCCTGTCTGTCTCTGTGGGGGATGGGCCTTCGCAGCTGGCTAGTTCTGCTCAGTCCTTTTTTCTGTGAGCCAGTCTTGCAAAGTCTTAGTTTAGGGCTTTTTGCCTTTTGGCGGGATTGCTATCTCACAGTCTGCTTTGCTATCTTCAGTTAGCTCTTTCAGATTGCCCTCGAGGAATTCAGGCTGGGTCCTCAATGAAGCCTGCACCTCCCTGCCCAGCCCCAACTTGCTAATGGTGGATGCGGGTGTCTGCGCTGCTTCTCTGCTGGGAGTTACCATTGGGAGAGTAATCTGTGGGTTTTGATTATTTTTCTCATTTTCTTCCCATTTATGTTACCCTCTGAGGTGGAAACTCGCCATGAACTCACAAGTGAGAGTGTTTCCTGGTGTTCGGAACTTTTTAAACTTCTTCCTTTTTTATGCCTCCCTTCCCAGGACAGAGTTCCATTCCTACCTCTTTTGTCTCTCTTTGTATCTTTTATGTTTTTTCCTACCTCCTTTTGAAGCCAATGGGCTGCTTTTCTGGGTGCCTGATGTCCTCAGCCGGCATTCAGTTGTTTCGTGGAATTTACTCAGTGTTCAAATGTTCTTTTGATGAATTTGAGGGAGAGAAAGTGGTCTCCCCATCATTTTCCTGCACCATCTCCTTCCCTCTCTCCATTTTTTTATTTCTAAAAGTAAAGAAGGATTATCAGTTGATGTCACCGATTTATAGAAACATGAATTCGTTCATATTTTAGTACCTAATAGTAAGCCTCTGATATTCAGAAGTATCCTAAGTAGGAAATTATAAATGTAGTTTGAAAGCTGAAGTCTGTACAAGGATCATTTATTTTAAAATCCTGGAATTTGTGCTGCTCCTGCTGCTGCTGCTGCTGCTAAGTCACTTCAGTCGTGTCTGACTCTGTGTGACCCCATAGACAGAAGCCCACCAGGCTCGGTCCCTGGGATTCTCCAGGCAAGAACACTGGAGTGGGTTGCCATTTCCTTCTCCAATGTGTGAAAGTGAAAAGTGAAAGTGAAGTCGCTCAGTCGTGTCCGACCCTTAGCGACCCCACGGACTGCAGCCTATCTGGCTCCTCCATCCATGGGATTTTCTAGGCAAGAGTACTGGAGTGGTTTGCCGTTGCCTTCTCCGGGAATTTGTGCTACTGACTGGGAAAAATGCACAGCAAAAATTTTGAGAATTGTATTTTCTTCAGCCAGACTTTAATCCTGAGGGGAGAGCAACATGGGGAACACATGTAAACCCATGGCTTATTCATAGCAATGAATGGCAAAAACCACTACAATACTATAATTATTTAACTGCTCCAGCTAAAATAAATAAATGTTAAAAATGTTGTACAATCATAATGGATGTGATTTGTCTCAAAACATTTTTGATTAAAAGACTTGTCTACTATTAGTATAGAAACTAGGGTTCCTTTATTGTTTATTGCTTGGATGAAATTTTACTTGCACACTAATTCTATTTTTTTATTTTTAATTATTATTTTTTATTGGTGGCTAATTACTTTACAATATTATATTGGTTTTGCAATACATTGACATTAATCCTCCCCAGGTGCACACGTGCTCCCCTTCTTGAACCCCTCTCCCACATCCCTCCTCCCTTTATCCTACTCCTGGGTCATCCATGTGCACCAGCCCCAAACGTCCTGCATCATTTGTCGAACCTGGACTGGTGATTCGCTTCACATGTGATAATATACATGTTTCAATGCCATTCTCCTAAATCATCCCTCTCCCACAGAGTCCAAAAGACTGTTCTATACACCTGTGTCTCTTTTACTGTCTCATATACAGGGTCATCGTTACCATCTTTCAAAATTGTTTGCGTTAGTGTACTGTATTGTTGTTTTTCTTCCTGGCTTACTTCACTCTGTATAATAGGCTCCAGTTTCATCCACCTCATTAGAAATGATTCAAATGTATTCTTTTTAATGGCTGAGTAAAACTACATTGTGTATAGGTACCAAAGCTTCCTTATCAATTCATCTGCAGATGGACATATAGGTTGCTTCCATGTTCTTGCTATTATAAACAGTGCTGCAATGAACAATCGAGTATACGTGTTTCTTTCAAATCTGGTTTCTTCAGTGTTTAGACCCAGGAGTGTGACTACTGGATCGTACGGCAGTTCTATTTCCAGTTTTTTAAAGGAATTTCCACACTGTTCTCCATAGTGGCTGTAGTAGTTTTCATTCCCACCAACAGTGTAACAGGGTTCCCTTTTCTCCAAACCCTCTCCAGCATTTATTGCTTGTAGACTTTTGGATAGCAGCCATTCTGACTTGTGTGAAATGGTACCTCTTTGTCATCTTTATTTGCATTTCTCTGATTATGAGGGATGTTGAGCAGTTTTTCATGTGCTTGTTAGCCATCTGTATGTCTTCTTTGGATAAATGTCTGTTTAGATCTTTGGCCCATTTTTTGATTGGGTCGTTTATTTTTCTGGAATTGAGCTGCAGGAGCTGCTTGTATATTTTGGAGTATAGTTCTTTGTCAGTTGCTTCAGTGGCTATTATTTTCTCCCATTCTGAAAGCTGTCTTTTCACCTTGTTTATAGTTTCCTTTGCTGTGCAGAAGCTTTTTATTTTCATTAGGTCCCATTTGTTTATTTTGCTTTTAGTTCCAATATTCTGGGAGGTGGCTCATGGAGGATCCTGCTGTGATTTATGTCAGAGAGTGTTTTGCCTATGTTCTCTTCTAGGAGTTTTATAGTTTCTGGTCTTACATTTATATCTTTAATCCATCTTGAGATTGTTTTGAGGTATGATGTTAGGGAGTGTTCTAGTTTCATTCATTTACCAGTTTCCCCAACACCACTTATTAAAGAATCTGTCTTTTCTCCATTTTATATTCTTGCCTCCTTTGTCAAAGTGAAGGTGTCA
The DNA here is from genome assembly GCF_049115385.1 of Moschus berezovskii. NCBI lineage: Eukaryota > Metazoa > Chordata > Mammalia > Artiodactyla > Moschidae > Moschus > Moschus berezovskii. The sequence continues at coordinate 71,450,914 of NC_142489.1, forward strand.
ATAGGTGCATGGATATAGCTCTGGACTTTCTATTTTGTTTCATTGATCTATATATCTGTCTTTATGCCAGTACCATACTGTCTTGATGATTGTGGCTTTGTAGTAGAGCCTGAAGTTAAGCAGGTTGATTCCCTCCGTTCTATTCTTCTTCAAGATTGCTTTGGCTATTCGCGGTTTTTTGTATTTCCATACAAACTGTGAGATTACTTGTTGTAGCTCTGTTAAAAATACTGCTGGTAGCTTGATACGGATGGCATTGAATGTATGTTACTTTAGGTAGTATACGCATTTTCACAATTATCGGGGACCAGCATCGATATGGCCCAGGATATCCTCGGGATGAACGGCGTCGGCGTCAGTGAGAGAGAGAGAGAGAGAGAAAACCCAAGCAAGGGGTTTGCTCTGTTTACATAGGCCACAGGCGCCCTCTTGAATCACCGGAGGCACCCCACCAGGGCACCACTTCGAGTGGGTCTTAGAAGCCCAGGCAGATAAATAAAAGAAGAGGGCCAAGCACTCCAAGGATCTCAACCAGAAAAAGGAGAATAGAGAAAAGGACGGAAAAAGAGAAAGAACGATATGGGGAGACCAAGCTTCAGTGAGCAAGGCCCAAAACTTTATTTTCCAGTGTTGCTTTTATACCCTAAGTTGTGCACATAAAAACTAGAGAAAGGGAGGTATAGAGTCACGCCAAAATCACGCGGGGTCTGCAGTCTTGACCTTTATCAGGATCAGGGCTTATTTTTGTATATCTCATGATACACAAAAGTTTTAGGTGATTTACATCATCTTCTGGCCAGGAGGCCTGCTGACAGTTTATGGCCCTCTCTCCTAACAAAGGTTAGTTAGCTAGAAAAAGTCTTATATTCTTTTATAGTGATTTTCGTAAAGTCAGGTGCTAGACACATGACAAAGTTACATTCCTATAAGGCAAAAGTGTAGTGAGCTACAAGAAAGGAATTTATTAACTTAAGATCTGATGTGGTTAAATCAAAGGTTACTACTTATATTCTCTACATGTGATTAATATATTTCCAAGGATACAATAGATAAACTTTGCAGCAAGCATTGATTCAACAATGAAATCTTTTTTTAGTACTATTCTAATGATTTTTACTTCTTCAACAAATTCCTGTATTTTAGAATATTAGGCTTTCTGTCCTTGCATGGCTGGGAGGCTGTAAACAGTCACATTCATAGTTGTAAAAGCCCGGACAAACTTGTCATGCAAGTTAGAAAGCTATCAGAGGGGCTTGGATTGGAACACTCCTATTAAGCCTAGGAGAACTTTTAACTGCAGCTCTGAATTAATGTTTTCAGAGATAGGTGGTTGGGTGGAAGCCCCTGTAAGTATTAGAGGACTTGATAAGAGTTGTAAGATAGTAAGGCAGTCAGACTCCGGTTTTCTTTGGGTTAGATGCTCGGGTAAGTCCAGGGGGTTCCTCGAGTCCTGATTAGCCTTTTCCCCTCAGGCCTCTTCCCCAATTGACCTTTGCCATGCGTAGGATTTCCCTCGCTGGCTCCTGACACACAATATTTTTTCTTCTAATCCACGAACATGGTATATTTCTCCATCTATTAGTGTCCTATTTGATTTCTTTCACCAGTGTCTTATAGTTTTCTATATAGAAGTCTTTTGTTCCTTTCCTCCTCCCAGCCCAACCCTTCCCTATCCCAGTTTTAGCACGGCAATGGCCTCAGTCTTGACAGGAAGGGGATGGGCCCAAGATGGCGGCAGCCAACGGCAACCACTCGCTCTACCCCATCACGGTGCTCATAGACAAGCTCCACAACGAGGATGTTCAGCTTTGCCCCAACAGCATCTAAAAGCTGTCCACCATTGCTTTGACCATTGGGGTCGAAAGGGCCCACAGTAAACTTCTGCCCTTCCTTACAGCACAGTCTACGATGAGGACGAGGTCCTTCTGGACCTGGAAGAGCAGCTGGGCACCTTCACCACTCTGGTGGGTGGCCTCGAGTACATGCACTGCCTGCTGATGCCCCTGAAGTCGCTGGCCATGGTGGAGGAGACGGTGATGCTGGATAAGTCAGTGGAATCCCTGCGGGACATCTCGCATGAGCACTCCCCCTCCGACCTCGAGGTCCACTTCGTGCCCCTGGTGAAGTGGCTGGCGGGCGGAGCCTGGTTCACCTCCCACACTTCAGCCTGCAGCCTCTTCTCTGTCTGCTACCCCCATGTGTCCAGTGCCATCAAGGCAGAGCTTCAACAGTACTTCCAGAATCTATGCTCAGATAACACCCCATGATGCGGTGACCCACAGCCTCCAAGGTTGGGGAGTTCGCCAAGGTGCTGAAGCTGGACAACATCAAGAGCGAGATCATCCCCATGTTCTTCAACCTGGCCTCTGACGAGCAGGACTCAGTGCGGCTGCTAGCAGTGGAGGCATGCGTGAACATCGCCCAACTCCTGCCCCAGGAGGCCCTGGAGGACCTGGTGATGCCCACCCTGTGCCAGGCTGCTGAGGACAAGTCCTGGCGCGTCCGTTACATGGTGGCCGACAAGTTCACAGGGCTCCAGAAAGCAGTGGGGCCTGAAATCACCCAGAAGAACCTGGGTCCTTCCTTCCAGAACCTGATGAAAGACTGTGAGGCTGACTGAGGTGTGGGCTGCCGCCTCCGACAAGGTCAAAGAATTCTGTGAAAATCTCTCAGCTGACTGTCGGGAGAATGTGATCATGACCCAGATCTTGCCCTGCATCAAGGAGCTGGTGTCTGATGCCAACCAGCACGTCAAGTCAGCCCTGGTCTCCATCATTATGGGCCTCTTTCCGATCCTGGGCAAAGACAGCACGATCAAGCACCTCCTGCACCTCTTCCTGGCCCAGTTGAAGGACGAGTGCCCGGAGGTGCGGCTGAACATCATCTCCAACCTGGACTGCATGAACGAGGTGATTGGCATCAGGCAGCTGTTGAAGTCCCTATTCCCTGCCATCGTGGAGCTTGCGGAGGATGCCAAGTGGCGGGTGCGGCTGGCCATCATCGAGTATATCCCTCTGCTGGCGGGACAACTGGGGGTGGAGTTCTTTGATGAGAAATTCAACTGCTTGGATCATGTCTATGCCATCCACTAGGCGGCCACCAGAAACCTCAAGAAGCTGGTGGAGAGGTTCGGGAAGGAGAGGGCCCATGCAACTATCATCCCCAAGGTCTTGGCCATGTCTGGGGACCCCAACTACCTGCACCGCATGACCACACTCTTCTGTATCAATGTGCTGTCTGAGATCTGCGGGCAGGACATCACCACCAAGCACATGCTGCCCACTGTGCTGAACATGGCCGGGGACCTTTTGCAAACTTCCCCTTCAACGTGGCCAAGTCCCTGTAGAAGATCGGGCCCATCCTGGACAACAGCACGCTGCAGAGCGAGGTCAAGCCCGTCCTTGAGAAGCTGAACCAGAACCGGGACGTGGACGTCAAGTACTTCGCCCAGGAGGCTCTGACTGTTCTGTCTCTCGCCTGATGCTGGGAGAGGACCCACCGCAGGCCTACGGTGTCCACCTTCCCCCGCCAGGGCCCTCCCTGGGGGGACAGTGGGGGTCCTTTGGCTGTCACTCCCCGTGCATGGTCTGACCCCAGCTCCCTCCCCCAGCATGGTTCCTCCCTCAGACCGGGACTCCGACTCCTCACGTCCACCCCTCACGGGGCTGGGGGCGCACAGGGTGGAACGGAGCAGAGACCTGGGAGGACGGGGCCACTCCTGCCAGGTGGGGAGTGGCGCAAGCACCCCGGTCGCCAGTCAGTGCTGCTGCATGGGGACCCCTCCCCCATCTCCTCTGCCTCCCTCCCTTCCTCCTGGTGGTTTTTTGTGTCACTTGTGCCGTTTTTATTTTATTACCTTTCCCCCCTTTTCACAGAGAAATAAATGTCTAGAAATTTAAAAAAAGAAGCCTTTTGTTGCTTTAGGTAGATATATCTCTAAGTATTTTATTATTTTCGTTGCAACAGTGAATGGAATAGTTTCCTTAATTTCTCTTTCTATTTTCTCATTATTAGTATATAGGAATTCAAGGGATTTCTGTGTGTTGATTTTATATCCTACAACTTTACTGTATTCATTGATTAGCTCTAGTAGTTTTCTGGTAGAGTCTTTAGTGTTTTCTGAGTAGAGGATCATGTCATTGGCAAACAATGAGGGTTTTACCTCTTTTCCAGTTTGGATTCCTTTTATGTATTTTTCTGCTCTGATTGTTGTGCCCAAAACTTCCAGAACTATGTCGAGCAGTAGTGGTAAGAGTGGCCACCATTGTCTTGTTCCTGACTTTAGGGGAAATGCTTTCAATCTTTCACCATTGAGGATAATGTTTGCTGTGGGTTTGTCATATTAGCATAGGCTTAATGAAGGACAAGTCTAATGAAGCCTCCCATAGGAATACTGAAAAGCCCACAAGCATGACAAAATTAGAGCCTCTTTAGCTAACTATTCCCATACCAGAAATAATATATAAGAAACTGAGCGATTAGGTACCAAAACACTCACCAAAATACTGGGATATTTTTAGTATCATGTAGATTTAAATCCCTAAGAATTAAGAACAGCATTGTAAACCATATGAGGTTTCTTCCTGTCAGTTCAATTCAGTTCAGTTAAGTCGCTCAGTCATGTCATATCACAAGTAAGACCAGTTAATATGTAATTTTTAATATTTTAAAGGTTAAGATGACATATACTGCCTGTTAACTTGTGGTGTTTTGTCAGATCATACATTGCCCTTGTTTGAAATGTTTTACACAGGCCTTCACGAATGGGATTTTGCAAAGGGAAGTGGAGAAGGAAATGGCAATCCACTCCAGTGTTCTTGCCTGCAGAATCCAAGGGAAGGGGGAGCCTGGTGGGCTTCCGTCTATGGGGTCACACAGAGGGGGACACGACTGAAGTGACTTAGCAGCAGCAGCAGCAGCAGCAGCAGTGGGTTTGTCATATATAGCTTCTATTATGTTGAGGTATGTTCCTTCTATTCCCATCTTCTGGAGGGTTTTTATCATAAATCCATGTTGAATTTTGTCAAAGGCTTTCTCTGAATCTATTGAGATATTCATTTTTTTTCAGTTTGTTAATGTGCTGTATTACATTGATTGATATACTGATATTGAAGAATAATTGCATTCCTGGGATAAAGGAATCATGTATGGTTTTCTTAATGTGTTGTTGGATTCTGATTGTCAGGATTTTTTGAAGGAATTTTGCATCTATGTTCATCAGTGATATTGGGCTGTAGTTTTCTGTTTTTGTGAGATCTTTGACAGGTTTTGTGATTAGGGTGATGGTGGCCTCATAGAATGAGTTTGGAAGTTTCCCTTCCTCAGCAATTTTCTGGAATAGTTTGAGTAGAATAGATGTTACCTTTTCTCTAAATTTTTGGTAGAATTCAGCTGTTATGCTTTCTGGCCCTGGGCTTTTGTTTGCTGGGAGATTTCTGATTACAGCTTCGATTTCCGTGCTTGTGATGGGTCTGTTAAGATTTTGTATGTCTTCCTGGTTCAGCTTTGAAAACTTGTATTTTTCTAAGAATTTGTCCATTTCTTCCAAGTTGTCAATTTTATGGCCATATAATTTCTGATAGCAGTCTCTTATGATCCTTTATATTTCTGTGTTGTCTATTGTGATCTCTCCTTTTTCTTTTCTAGTTTTATTGATTTGGATTTTCTCCCTTTGTTTCTTGATGAGTCTGGCTAGTGGTTTGTAAATTTTATTTACCCTCTCAAAGAGCCAGCTTTTGGTTTTGCTGATTTTTGCTATGGTCTCTTTTATTTCTTTTGCATTTATTTCTGCCTTAGTTTTAAGATTTCTTTCCTTCTGCTAAACCTGGGGTTCTTCATTTCTTCCTTTTCTAGTTTCTTTAGATGTAGAGTTAGGTTATTTAGTTGACTATTTTCTTGTTTCTTGAGGTACGTCTATATTTCTATGAACTTTCCCCTTAGCATGGCTTTCACAGTGTTCCATAAGATTTGGTTTGTTGTGTTTCCATTTTCATTCATTTCTATGCACATTTTTATTTCTTTTTTGATTTCTTCTATGATTTGTTGGCTATTCAGCAGTGTGTTGTTCAGCCTCCATATGCTGGCATTTTTAATAGTTTTTCTCCTGTAGTTGAGATCAAATCTTTCTGCACTGTGGGCAGAAAAGATGCTTGAAAATTTTCAATTTTTTTTTTTTTGTATTTACCAAGTCAAAATTTATGGCCCAGGATGTGATCTATCCTGGAAAAGGTTTTGTGTACACTTTAGAAAAAGGAGAAATTCTTTGTTTTGCAGTGAAATGCCCTATAGATATCTATTAGGTCTATCTGGTCTATTGTATCATTTAAAGTTTGTGTTTCGTTGTTAATTTTCTGTTTAGTTGATCTATACATAGGTGTGAGTGGGGTATTAAAGTCTTTCACTATTATTGCACTGTTGTTAATTTAGCCTTTCATACTTGTTAGTAACTGTCTTACATATTGCGGTGCTCCTATGTTGGGTGCATATATTTATAATTGCTATATCTTCTTCTTGGATTGATCCTTTGATCAATATGTAGTTTCCTTCTTTGTCTCTTTTCACATCCTTTGTTTTAAAGTCTATTTTATCTGATATGAATATTGCTACTCCTGCTTTCTTTTGGTCTCTATTTGCATGGAATATCTTTTTCCAGCACGTCACTTTCAGTTTGTATGTGTCCCTTGTTTTGAGATGGGTTTCTTGCAGACAACATGATAAAGGTCTTGTTTTTGTATCTATTCAGCCAGTCTTTGTCTTTTGGTTGGGACATTCAACCCATTTACATTTAAGGTAAATATTGATAGGTATGATCCCATTGCCATTTTCTTTACTGTTTTGGGTTCAAGTTTATGTACCCTTTCTGTGTTTCCTGTCAAGAGAAGATCCTTTAGCATTTGTTGGAGAGCTGGTTTGGTGATGCTGAATTCTCTCAGCTTTTGCTTGTTTGTAAGGCTTTTGATTTCTCCTTCATATTTGAATGAAATCCATGCTGGGTACAATCATCTGGGCTGAAGGTTATTTTCTTTCATCACTTTAAGTATGTCGTGTCATTTGCCTCCTGGCCTGAAGAGTTTCTGGTGAAATATCACTTGTTATCTTTCTGGGAATCTCCATGTGTTTTATTTGTTGGTTTTCCCTTGCTCCTTTTAATATTTGTTCTTTGTGTTTGATTTTTGTTAGTTTGATTTATGTTTGTCTTGGAGAATTTGGCCTTGGATTTATCCTGTTAGGGACTCTCTGTGTTTCTTGGACTTGATTATTTCCTTCCCCATTTTAGGGAAGTTTTCAACTCTATCTCCTCAAGTATTCTTTCATGGTCTTTCTTTTTGTCTTTTCTTCTGGGACTTCTATGATTCGAATGTTGGGGCATTTAACATTGTCCCAGAGGTCTCAGAGATTGTCTTCATTTCAATGAATTCATTTTTCTTTTTTCCTCTCTGTTTCATTTATTTCTACAATTCTATCTTCTAACTCGCTTATCCTATCTTCTGTCTCCATTATTCTACTATTGGTTCCCTCTAGAGTGTTTCTGATTTCATCTATTGCATTATTCATTGTATGGTCACTCTTTTTTATTTCCTCTAGATCCTTATTAAATGTTTTTTGCATCTTCTCGATCATTGTCTCTAGGTTATTTTTCTGTAACTCTAGTTTGTTTTCAAGATTTTGAATCATTTTTATTATTAATATTCATAATTATTTATCAGGTAGATTCCCTAAAACTTACTCTTTTTTTTTTTTCTTTTGGCTGGGCCTTTGTCCTGTTCCTTTACTTGCTGAGTATTTCTCTACCTCTTCATCTTGCTTATATTGCTCTGTTTGTGGTGGCCTTTCTGTCTTCTGGCAGTTTGTGGAATTTTCTTTATTGTGTAGTTTCATTGCTGTGTGTGGCCTTGGATGGGTGGCTTTCTAAGGTTCCCTAGTTAGCGAAGCTTGTGTCAGTGTTCTGGTGGGTGGTGCTGGATTTCTTCTTTCTGGAGTGCAATGAAGTGTCCAGTAATGAGTTTTCAGATATCAGTGGGTTTGGAGTGACTTTGGGAAGCCTGTATATTGAAGTTCAGTGCTGTTCTCCTGTGTTGCTGGAGAATTTGTGTGGAAAGTCTTTCTCTGAAACTTGTTGACCCTTTGGTGTTGCCTGGTTTCAGTGTAGGTATGGAAGCATTTGATGAGCTCCTATCAATTAATGTTCCCTGGAACAGCAGTTTTCTGGTTTTCTCAGGATTTGGACTTAAGCCTCTGGCTCTGGTTTTCAGTCTTATTTTTGCAGTAGGCTCAAGACTTCTCCATCTGTCTCTTCCAACGCAGTCTGATTCCCTTCCTGACACAAGGCGGCAGTGGTAGACATTTTTTTTAGGCACATCTGTTCAGTCGTGCTGTGGGGAGGGAGGTAAGCTGCAGACAAATATCAGTGGCATCTGTGGGGAGTGCTTGCAATGTCTCAGCCACACTGGGTTTACCCCCGCTCACGGCATGTGTGCTGTCCCAGTCTACACTGCACAGGCTCTAGATTGCTCTGCTGGGAACAATCCGAGGCTGTCGCTGGGTTGGATGTACATCCACGGTCTAAGCCGCTCAGCTTCTGATTCTCGGGTACTCCACAGAGGTGTAGACTCAGTTGGGCCGGCATTTTTTCCCTTCCTGGTCTGAGCAGCTCAGGTGAGCAGGTGTTTGGCCAGCAGAGTCACTGCGACTTATTGCCTCCCCAATCCCTGCTCCTCGGTTTTCTGGGCATACCACCAGCGGATCTTCTCAGGCAGATATTGACCGGCCAAAAGCCAAGAAGTCTTGGTTAGCAACAAGGCCTGCTTGTAGCTTGCTATCAGATGCCTCTCTGGTGCCACGATCGCTGCTTCCTGCTCTGGCTGTCCTCCCCTGCTGTCTGGGCTGGGGATGGTGGATGGGCTGACCACAGCTGGCTAGCACTGTTCAGTCTTTTGTTATCTGAGTGGGCCTGGAGGTGTCTTAGCTTGGGGTTTTTCCCCATTTCATGAGGTAACTATCACACAGTCTGCTTATCTATCTTAAGTTAGCTCCCTCAGATTGCCCTCAGGGCATTCAAGCCCGGTCCTTACTCTAAGGGATGCAGCCCGAGCCTCCCTGCCCAGTCCCAGCTTGCTAGGGGGGGTGTGGGCGGCTGCACTGCTTCTCCCATGGAGCTACTACTGGGCACGTAGTCTGTAGGTTTTAATTATTTATTTATTGTTTCTCCTGGTTATGTTGCCCTCTCAGGTTCCAAGGGTTGCCACAGATTCACCAGTGACTGTTTCCAGTGTCTGGAAACTTCTCTCTTTTTTTAAGCCTCCCTTTCTGGGACAAACCTCCATCCCTCCCTCTTTTCTCTCACTTTTTATCTTTTATGTTATTTCCTACCTCCTTTTGAAGACAATGTCTTGCTTTTACGGGTGCCTGATGTTCTCTGCCGGCCTTCAAAATTTGTTTTGTGGGATTTACTCAGCATTGAAATATTCTTTTGATGAATTTGTGGGGGAGAAATTTGTCTCCCCGTGCTATTCCTCCTCCATCTTCCTGTCTCTTCCTTCACACTAATACTTAAAATTTATTCAATTCAAAGATTTTTTTCTTTTAGAGCCTACAGTTCCCATATTTTCTTTAAAAATGCATTACACCATCTTCTATTAACCACTTTAGTTGATATTTGTTACTACTTTCATTAAATATATGTTAGAGAGATTTGAAGACATTGAGACATTGAGTGTCGTTGCTCAGTCTTCAAATCTTTTGTGACACATGTGCAACAGGTCTCTCTATCGTTCACTGTCTCCCAGAGTTTGTTCAAATGCATGCCCATTGTATTTCAGGTATGGTCCTACCATATCATCCTCTATTACTCCCTTCTTTTCCTGTCATCAATCTTTAAAAGCATCATGGACATTTACAGTGAATTGACACTTTGAATCAGCTGGCCAAAACTGAAGTTTCAACTTCATCATTAGTCCTTCGATTGAATACGTAGGGTTGGTTTCTTTTAGGATCAATTGGCTTAATCTCCTTGCAATCCAAGGGACCCTTAAGAGTCTTTATTTTTTGGATATTCAAAATCACTACAGATGGTGATTGCAGCCATCAAATTAAAAGATGCTTTCTCCTTGGAAGGAAAGTTATAACCAACCTAGATAGCATATTAAAAAGGAGGGACATTCGTTTGCCAACAAAGGTCCATCTAGTCAAGGCTATGGTTTATACAGTGGTCATGTATGAATGGGAACGTTGGACTGTAAGAAAAGCTAAGCGCCAATAAATTGATGCTTTTGAACTGTGGTTTTGGAGAAGACTCTTGAGAGCCCCTTGGACTTCTAGGAGATCCAACAAGTCCATCCTAAAGGAGATGAGCCCTGGGTATGCGTTGGAATGTAACACGGTAAAGCTGAAACTCCAATAGTTGGACACCTGATGCGAAGAGCTGACTCATTGGAAAAGACCCTGATGCTGGGTAAAATTGAGGGCAGGAGGAGAAGGGGATGGTAGAGGATGAGATACTTGGATGGCATTGCTGATCAACGGACATGAGTTGGGGTGGTCTCTGGGAGTTGGTGTTGGAAAGGGAGGCGTGCCATGTTGATGGGGTCACAAAGAGTTGGACATGACTGAGCGACTGAACTGAACTGAAGTGTCTTCGGCAGCAGCACAGTTGAAAGCCATTGAATCTCCTTCTCTTAGTCTTCTTTATATTCCAGCTCCCACATCTTCACATGACTACTGGATAAACAATAGGGACTTGTGAAGTGGAGCCCTTTGTTACCAAGGTGACTGTCTCTTCTAAATACAATGTCTAGGTTTGCAATAGAGTTTTCTCCAAGAAGAAATTGTCTTTTACCTGATGACAGCCCTTCACCAAATTTAAAGAATGTGGTCCACTAGAAAAGGGAAAGGCAAACCACTTCAGTATTCTTGCCTTGAAAACCACATGAGGACCATTAAAACAAAAAGATAGGACATTGGAAGATGAACCCTTGGTAGGTTCACAATATGCTTCTAGAGATCCGTGGAGAAATAACTCCAGAAATAATGAAGCAATTGAGCCAAAGCAAAATCAACAACTAGTTGTGAATGGGACGGTGATGGAATCAGGGTTTGATGCTGTAAAGAGCAATATAGGATAGGAACCTGGAATGTTAGGTCCTTGAATCAAGGCAAATTGGAAGTGGCCACACTGGAGATGGCAAGTGTGAACATTGACATTCTAGGAATCAGTGAACTAAGGTGGACTGGAATGGGAGAATTTAACTTACATGACCATTATATCTGTAACTGTGGGCAAGAATCCATTTGAAGAAGTGGAGTAGCCATCATACGCAACAAAAGAGTCCAAAATGCAGTAATTGGGTACAGTCTCAAAAATGACTAAATGATCTCTGTTCTTTTCCAAGGCAAATGATTCAATAAACGGTAATCCAAAACTTTTCTCTGATCAGTAACGTTGAAGAAGCTGAAGCTGAAAGTTCTGTAAAGACCTATAAGACCTTCTAAAACTAACACCCAAAAAAGATGTCCTTCTCATTATAGGGGACGGAAGGCAGAAGTAGGAAGTCAAGAAGCACCTAGAGTACCAGGCAAATTGTCCTTGGAGTACAAAATGAAGCAGGGCAAAGTCTAATAGTGTTCTGCCAAGAGATCGCAGTGGTCATGCAAACACCCTCTTCCAGCAACACAAGAGAAGACTCTACACATGGGAATCACCAGATGGTAGACACTGAAATCAGATTGATTATACTCTTTGTAGCCAAATTAGAGAAGCTCTATACAGTCAGCAAAAACAGGACAGGAAGCTGACTGTGGCTCAGATCATCAGCTCCTTATTGTCAAATTCAGACAGAAGTTGACGAAAGTGGAGGAAACCACTAGACCATTCAGATATGACCTAAATCAAATCCCTTATGACTATACACTGGAAGTGCAAAATACATATAAGGGACTAGATTCGATTGACAGAGTGCCTGATGATCTATGAATGGAGGTACCTTCCATTGTACAGGAAACAGGGATCATGACCATCCCCAGGTAAAGAAATGTGAAAAATGAATGACTGACTGAGGAGGCCTTACAAATATCTTTGAAAAAAAGGGAAACAAAAACTAAAGGAGAAAATGAAAGATATATCCATTTGAATGCAGATTTCTAAAGAAAAGTAAGGAGAGAAAGGAAAGCCTTCCTCAGGGATCAGTGCAAAAAAAAAAAAAAGAATGGAAACAATAGAATGGAAAATATTAGAGATCTCTTTAAGAACATTGGCGATCCCAAGAGAACATCTCATGCAATGATGGGCTCAATAAAGCACAGAAACGGTAGGGATCTAACCGAAGCAGAAACTATTAAGAAGAGGTCGTAAGAATACACAGAAGAACTGTACAAAAAAGATCTTCACAACGCAGATAATCACGATGGTGTGGTCACTCACCTAGAGCCAAACATGTTGGAATGTGAAGTCAAGGTGGCCTTAGTCAACTAAGCTAGTGTAGGTGTTGGAATTTCAGTTGAGCTTTTTCAAATCCTGAAAGATGATGTTTTAGAAGTGCTGCACTCATTATGCCAGCTAAATTGGAAAATTCCGCAGTTGCCACAGGACTCGAAAAGGGCAATATTCTTTTCAATCCCAAAGAAAGCAATGCCATAGAATGTGCAAACTACCGCACAATTGCACCCATCTCATATGCTAGTAAAATAATGCTTTTTGTTCTCCAAACCAAGCTTCAGCGATACGTGAACTATGAAATTCCAGATGTTCAAGCTGGTTTTAAAAACGGCAGAAGAACTGGAGATCAAATTGCCAACATCCGATGGATCATTGAGAAAGGATGTTCAGTTCATTTCAGTCCCTCAGTCATGTCCGACTCTTTGCGACCACATGAATCACAGCACACCAGGCCTCCCTGTCCATCACCAACTCCCGGAGTTCACTCAAACTCATGGCTATCGAGTCGATGATGCAATCCAGCCATGTCTTTCTCTGTCATCCCCATCTTCTCCCACCCTAAATCCCTCCCAGCATCAGACTCTTTTCAAGTGAAACGACTCGTCGCATGAGATGGCCAAAGTATTGCAGTTTCAGCTTTAGCATCAGTCCTTCCAACGAACACCCAGGATTGATCTCCTTTAGAATGGACTGGTTAGATCTCCTTGCAGTCCAGGGGACTCTCAAGAGTCTTCTCCAGCACCACAGTTCAAAAGCATCAATTCTTCGGCGATCAGCAGAGGGAGGAAGATGGCAGAGGAATAGGATGGGGAGACCACTCCCCCCCTCCCCCGCAATTCATCAAAAGAACATTTGGACGCTGAGTAAATTCCACAAAACAACTTCTGAATGCTGGCAGAGACATCAGGAACCCAGAAAAACAGCTCATTGTCTTCAAAAGGAAGTAGGAAGTAAAATAAAATATAAAAAGAGAGTCAAAAGAGGTAGGGATGGAGATCTGTCCGGGGAAGGTAGGCTTAAAAAAAAAAAAAGAGAGAGAAGTTTCCATACACCAGGAAACACTCACTGGCAAGTCTGTGGCAAGTCTTGGAACATAACTGAGGGCAACATAACTGAGAGAAAAAATAAATAAATAATTTAAACCCACAGATTATGTTTCCAATTCTAACTCCCAGTGGAGAAGCAGCGCAGACGCCTGCATCCCCACTAGAAAACAGGGGCTGGGCAGGGTGGAACAGGCTGCATTGCTTAGAGTAAAGATTGGGCCTGAATGTCCCGAAGGCAATCTCAGGGAACTAACTTGAAATACCAAAGCAGACTGTGGGATACCTACCCCGTGAAAAGGCGAAAAGCCCTAACTTAAGACACTGCTAGACATGCTCACTGAACAAAGGACTGAGCAGAGCTAGCCAGCTGTGGATGGTCTATCCCTGCCAAGACAGGCAGGGTAGGGCAGCCAGAGCCAGAAGGGGGTAATCGCGCCCTCAGAGAGGCATCTGATAGCAAACTGCAGGCAGGCTTCATTGCTAACCAAGACTTCCTGGGATTCAGGCCAGTCGACATCCACCTGAGAAGGTACGCTGGTTTTACACTCAGAAAACACAGGGGCAGGACTGGGGAGGAGATAAGTCACAGTGACAACGCTCGCCAAATATCTGGTCACCTGAGCTGCTCAGAGAAGGGCACAAAACGCAGGCCCAACCAAGTCTTAGCCTTTGAGGAGTGCCCGAATACCTGACCCTGAGGGGCTTAGACCTGGGAAATGCATACAACCCAGGGAAGTCTTCAGACTCTTCCTGGCAGAGCAACCTAGAGCCTAAGCAGTATAAACAGGGAAAGCACATACACTGTGAGCGGGGACAAACTCAGTGTGGCTGAGACACTGCAAGCACTCCCCACAGACGTCAGTGATATTTTTTTGCAGTGTTCCTCCCTCCCCACAGCATGACTGAACAAGTGAGCCAAAAAGGTGTCCACCACCGCCCCCTTGTGTCATGTCGGAAATTAGACATTAAAGAGACCAGCAAACTGAAGAAGCTAAAACAGAGCGAACTGCCTTGGAAGTGATGGATGGAGAAGTCTTGAGGCTACTGCAAGAATAAGACTGAAAACTAGAGGCAGGAGGCTTAAGTCCAAATCCTGAGAACAGCAGAGAACTCCTGACTTTAGGGAATATTAATCCATAGGAGCTCATCGAACGCCTCCATACCTACACTGAAACCAATCACTACCCAAGGGTCAACAAGTACCAGAGCAAGAGATACCACAAAAAGTCTCCAGCAACACAGGAAAATAGCCCTGAGTTCAATATACAGGTTGCTCAAAGTGACTCCAAACCCATCAACATCTAATAAAACATTACTGGACACTTCATTGCACTCCAGAGAGAAGAAATAGAGCTTCACCCACCAGAACACCAACGTAAGCGTTGCTAACCAGGGAATCTTGACAAGCCACCTGTCCAATGCCACCCACAGCAAGGAAACTCCACAATAAAGAGAAATCCACAAACGACCAGAAGACGGAAAAGCTACCCCAAACACAGCAATATAAGCACCATGAAAGGCAGAGAAATGCCCAGCAAGTAAAGGAACAATATAAATGCTCATCAACCCAAATAAAAGAGGGAGACATAGGGAATCTACCTGATAAATAATTGCCAATAATGATAGTGAAAATGATCCAAAATCTTGAAAACAAATTGGAGTTACAGATAAAAAAACCTGGAGACAAGAATGAGAAGATGGAAGAAAGGTTTAACAAGGATCTAGAAAAAATAAGAAGAGTCAATACACAATGAATAGTGCGATAGATGAGATAAAAAAAAAAAAAAAACCTCTGGAGGGAACCACAATAGAATAACGAAGGCAGAAGATAGGAAAAGTGAGATAGAAGATAGAGTGGTAGAAATAAATGAAACAGAGGAATAAAGAAAAGCGAATTAAAAGAAATGAGGACAATCTCACAGACCTCTGGGACAATGTTAAATGCCCGAAAATTCGAATCATATGACTCTCAGAAGAAGAAGACAAAAAGAAAGACCATGAGGAGATACTTGAGGAGATAATAGTTGAAAACTTCCCTAAAATGGGGAAGGAAATAATCACCCAAGTTCAAGAAACCCAGAGAGGACCAAACTGGATAAACCCAAGGCGAAAAATGCCAAGACATACATTAATCTAATTAACAAAGATCAACGCAGAGAACAAATATTAAAAGCAGCAAGGGAAAAGCAACAAATAACACTCAAGGGATTTCCCATAAGGATAACAGCTGATCTTTCCATAGAAACTCTTCAGGCCAGGAGGGAATGGCAGGACGCACTTGAAGTGTTGAAAGAAAATAACCTACAGCCCAGATGACTGAACCCAGCAAGGATCTCATTCAAATATGAAGGAGAAATCAAAAGCTTTACAGACAAGCAAACCTGAGAGAATTCAGCATCACCACATCAACTCTCAAGCTAAAGGACCTTCTCTAGATACGAAACACAGGAAGGGTGTATAAACTCGAACCCAAAACAAAAAAGTAAATGGCAATGGGATCATACTTATCAATAATTACCTTAAATGTAAATGGACTGAATACCGCAACCAAAAGACAAATCCTGGTTGAATGGATACAAAAAGAAGACCCCTATATATGTTGTCTACAAGGGACCCACCTCGAAACGAGGGACACATACCGACTGAAAATGAAGTGCTGGGAAAAGATACTTTACGCAAATAGAGACAAAAAGAAAGGAGGAGTACCAATATTCATATCAGATAAAACAGACTTTAAAACACAGGCTGTGAAAAGAGACAAAGAAGGCACTACATGATGAGCAAAGGATCAATCCAAGAAGAAGATATAATAATTATAAATAAATATGCACCCAACATAGGAGCACCACAATACGTAAGGCAAATACTAACAAATATGAAAGGGGAAGTTAACAAAAACATAATAATAGTGGGAGACTTGAATACCCCACTCACACTTATGGATAGATCAATTAATAGAAAATTAACAAGGAAACACAAACGTTAAATGATACAATAGATCAGTTAGACCTAGTTGATATCTATAGGATATTTCACACCAAAACAATGAATTTCACCCATTTCTCAAGTGCACATGGAACCTTACCAGGGTAAATTAAAAATAAAAATAATAATAATTCCCAGCATCTTTTCTGACCACAATGCAGAAAGATTAGATCTGAATTACAGGAGAAAAACTATTAAAATTCCAACATATGGAGGCTGCACAACACAGTGCTGAATAGCCAACAAATCATAGAAGAAATAAAAAAAAAGAAATCAAAAACTGCTTAGAAAGGAATACAAATGAAAACACAAAAACCCCAAACCTGTGGAACACTGTAAAGGCAGTGCTAAGGGGAAGTTTCATAGCAATACAGGAATACCGCAAGAAACAAGAGAAATGTGAGGTGTATAACCTAACTCTACACCTAAAGCAACTATTAAAAGAAGAAATAAAGAAACCCAGGGTTCATAGAAGGAAATAAATCTTTAAAATTAGACCAGAAGTAAATACGAAAGAAACAAGAGTCCATAGCAAAACTCAACAAAGCCAAAATCTGATTCTTTGAGAGGGTAAATAAAATTGATAAACCACTAGCCAGACTCATCATGAAGTAAAGGGAGAGACACCAAATCAATAAAATTAGAAATGAAAATGGAGACATCATAACAGACAACACAGAAAGACAAAGGATCACAAGAGACTACTACCAGCAATTATATGCCAATAATAGGGACAACCTGGAAGAAATGAATAAATTTTTAGAAAAGTACAACTTTCCAAAACTGAAACAGGAAGAAATAGAAAATCTTAACAGACCCATCACAGGCACGGAAATTGAAACAGGAATCAGAAATCTTCCAGCAAACAAAAGCCCAGATCCAGATGGCTTCACAGCTGAATTCTCCAAATTTTAGAGAAGAGCTAACAACTATCCTATTCAAACTCTTCCAGAAAATTGCAGAAGGTAAATTTTCAACTCATTCTATGAGGCCAACATCACCCTATTAACAAAACCTGACAAAGATACCACAAAAACAGAAAACTACAGGCCAATATCACTGTTGAACATAGATGCAAAAATCCTAAATATATTTCTAACAATCAGAATCCAAAAACACATTAAAGAGAGCATACATCATGACCAATTGGGCTTAATCCCAGGGATGCAAGGATTCTTCAATATTCAACAATCAATCAATATAATACACCACATTAACAAAATGAAAAATAAAAACTATATGATTATCTCAAGAGACGCAGAGAAAGCCTTTGAGTAAATTCAATCAATTTATGATAAAAACCCTCCAGAAGGCGGGAATAGCAGGAACATACTTCAACATAATAAAAGCTATATATGACAAACACATAGCAAACATTATCCTCAATAATGAATAATTGAAAGCATTTCCCCTAAAGTCAGGAATAAGACATGGGTGCCCACTATCACCACTAATATTCACCATCGTTTTGCAAGTTTTGACCATAGCAATCAGAGCAGAATAAGGTATAAAACGAATCCAAACTGGAAAAAGAGAAGTAAAACTCTCATTGTTTGCAGATGACGTGATCCTCTATACAGAAAACCCTAAAGATTCTACCAGAAAATTATTAGAGCTAATCAATGAATAGAGTAAAGTTGCAGGATATAAAATCAACAAACAGAAATCCCTTGCATTCCTATACATCAATAAAGGGAAAATAGAGAAATTAAGGTAACATTTCCATTCACTGTTGCAAATAAAAGAATAAAATACTTAGGAATATATCTACCTAAAGAAACAAAAGCCCTATATATAGAATACTTTAAAACACTGGTGAAAGAAATCAAATAGAACATTGATAGATGGAAAAATATATCGTGTTCATGGACAGGAAGAATAAATATTGTGAAAATGAGTATACTACCCAAAATCATTTATAGATTCAATGCAATCCCTATCAAGCTACCGATGGTATTTTCACAGAGCTAGTGCAAATAATTTCACAATTTTAATGGAAATACAAAAAGCCTCAAATAGTTAAAGCAATCTTGAGAAAGAAGAATGAAACTTGGGGAATCAACCTGACGGACTTCCGGGTCTACTACAAAGCCACAGTCATCAAGACAGTATGGTACTGACATATCTCATGAATAGCAAACTACGAAGTAAGAAGTCCTCAATTTCACTGTGTCATTTTGCTCAAAGCCAAAGAAATATCTCCAACCACTATTTTTGTCCATAAATTCCAGATGACAAAGAATTGAAGAGAATACTGTAAATCAACTATATATCAATAAAAAATCAAATTGGTGAAATATACCAAGCATGTTTGATTTGTTGATATCCTGTTTTATAGTGACTAGTGAAAATTTAGCTACTGACAGATTAGGACGAATAAAATATTTTTCTCTCTCTTAAAAAAAAAAAAGAAATATAGATCAATAGAACAAGATAGAAAGCTCAGAGATAAAGCCCTGCATCAATGGACACCTTATCTTTGACACAGAAGGCAAGAATATTAAATGGAGAAGACAATCCCTTTAACAAGTGGTGCAGGGAAAACTGGTCAACACCTTGTCAAAGAATGAAACTAGCACACTCCCTACTACCATACAAAAAATATAAACTTCAAATGGATTAAAGATCTAAATGTAAGACCAGAAACTATAAAACTCCTAGAGGAGAACATAGGCAAAACACTCTCTGACATAAATCACAGCAGGATCCTCAATGACCGACCTCCCAGAATAATGGAAATAAAAGCAGAAATAAACAAATGGGACCTAATTAAAAACAAAAGCTTCTGCACAGCAGAGATTCACAGACAGCCTTCACAATAGGAGGAAATTATAGCAAATGAAGCAAGTGACAATTAATCTCAAAAATATACAAGCAGCTCCTGCAGCTCAATTCCAGAAATATAAAAAACCTAATCAAAAAATGGGTCAAAGAACTAAACAGACACTTCTCAAAAAAAAAAAAAAAATACAGATGGCTAACAAACACATGAAAATATGCTCAACATCACTCTTAATCAAAGAAATGTAAATCAAAGCAACAATGAGGTACCATTTCACACCAGTTAGAATGGTTGCTATCCAAAAGTCTACAAGCATTAAATGCTGGAGAAGGTTTGGACAAAGGGGAACTCTCTTACACGGTTGGTGGGAATGCAAACTAGTACAGTCACTGTGGAGATTCTTTAAAAACCTGGAAATAGAACTGCCATACCACCCAGCAATCCCAGGGCTCTGCATACAGACGAAGGAATCCAGAATTGAAAGAGACATATGTACCACAATGTTCATTGCAGAACTGTTTATAATAGCCAGGACAAGGAAGCAACCTAGATTTCCAACAGCAGATCGATGGATAAGGAAGCTGTGGTACACAATGGAGCATTACTCAACCATTAAAAAGAATACATGTGAATCAGTCGTAATGAAGTGGAAGAAACTGGAGCCTATTATACAGAGTAAAGTAAGCCAGAAAGAAAAACACAAATACAGTGTACTAACACATATATAAGGAATTTAGAAAGATAGTAACAATAACCCGGTATGCAAGACAGCAAAAGAGACATGGTAGTATAGAACAGTCTTTTGGACTCTGTGGGAGAGGGAGAGGGTGGCATGATTTGGGAGAATGGCACTGAAACATGTACATTGTCATATGTGAAATCAATCGCCAGTCCAGGTTTGATGCATGATCTAGGCTACTTGTGCCTGGTGCACTGGGATGACCCAGAGGAATGATATGGGGAGGGAGGTGGAAGCGGGGTTCAAGATAGGGAACACATGAACACCCAGAGTGGATTCATGTCAAACTATGGCAAAACCAAAACAATACTGTTATTAGCCTCCAATTAAAATAAATAAAATAAATAAATAAAATGTGTTAAAAAAAAAAAAAAAAAAAAGCCTACAGCAGGTTTGAACCTCATGCCTGATCTTCTTTGGTGAAACTGAATTGACAAAGTACTGTTTGGAAGATGGGGAACTAAAAAACACTTTATCAGTGTTTTATAGTTTTCTATATATAGTTGTTTTGTTGCTTTCAGTTCAGTTCATTTCAGTCACTCAGTCGTGTCAACTCTTTCCGACCCCATGAATCACAGCAGACCAGGCCTCCTTGTCCATCACCAACTCCCGGAGTTAACTCAAACTCATGTCTGTCGAGTCAGAGATGCCATCTAGCCATCTCATGCTCTGTCATCCGCTTCTCCACCCGCCCCCAATCCATCCCAGCATTAGAGTCTTTTTCCAATAAATCAACTCATCAAATGAGGTGGCCAAAGTATTGGAGTTTCAGCTTTAGCATCAGTCGTTCCAATGAACACCCAGGATCAATCTTCTTTAGAATAGACTGCTTGGATGTCCTTGAAGTCCAAGGTACTCTCAAGAGTCTTCTCCAGCACCACAGTTCTAAAGCATCAATCCTTCGGCTATCAGCTTTCTTCACAGTCCAACTCTCACATCCATACATGATAACTGGGGAAACCATAGCCTTGATTAGACGGACCTTCGTTGGCAAAGTAATGTCACTGCTTTTTAATATACTACCTTGGTTGGTCATAACTTTTCTTCCAAGGAGTAAGTGTCTTTTAATTTCATGGCTACAATCAGCATCCTCAGTGACTTTGGACCCCAAAAAAATAAAGTGTGACACTGTTTCCACTGTTTTCCCATCTATTTCACATGAAGTAATGGGACTTTGTTTCTTTAGGTAGGTGTATTCCTAAGTTGATTTTTTTTTCTTTTTGTTGCAATGGTGAATGGAATTGTTTCCTTAATTTTTCTTTGTGTTTTCTAATTATTAGTGTATAGGAATGAAAGGGATTCAGTTCAGTTCAGTTCAGTTCAGTCGCTCAGTCGTGTCCGACTCTCCGCGACCCCATGAATCACAGCTCGCCAGGCCTCCCTGTCCATCACCAACTCCCGGAGTTCACTCAAACTCATGTCCACAGAGTCGCTGATACCATCCAGCCATCTCATTCTCTGTCGTCCCCTTCTCCTCCAGACCCCAACCTTTCCCATCATCAGAGTCTTTTCCAGTGAGTCAACTCATCGCATGAGGTGTCCAAAGTATTGCAATTTAAGCTTTAGCATCTGTATGTTAATTTGATATCCTACAATTTTACTATATTCATTGATTAACAATTGTAATTTTCTGGGAAAGTCTTTAGGGTTTTCTATATAAAGGTTCATGTCATCTGCAAAGAGTGAGTGTTTTACTTCTTGTTTCCCAATCTGCATTCCTTGTATTTCTTTTTCTACTCTGATTGTTGTGGCCAAATCTTTAAAAACAAACTATGTTGAATAGTAGTGGTGAGTCACCCTTGCCTTGTTCCTGACTTCAGGAAAAAGCTTTCAATTTTTCACCATTGATGTTTACCGTGGGTTTGCCATATATAGCTTTTATTATGGTGAGATATGTTCCTTCTATCCCTGCTTTCTGGAGGGTTTTTATCATAAATGGATGTTGAATTTTGCCAAAGGCTTTTTCTGCATCTATGGAGATAATCATATGGTTTTTATCTTTCAATGTGTTCATGTGTTGTGTTACATTGACTGATTTGCAAATATTAAAGAATCCTTGCATTCCTGGAATAAATCCCACTTGGTCATGGTGTATGAACTTCTTAATATGTTGTTTGATTCTTCTTGCGAGAATTTTGTTAAGGATAGATGCATCAATGTTCATCAGTTATATTGGCCTGTAGTTTTCTTTTTTGTGTGTGGCATCTTTGTCTGGTTTTGGAGAAGGAAATGGTTAAGCCACGCCTGTACTTTTGCTTGGACATTCCCACGGATGGAGGAGTCTGGTGGTCTACAGTCAATGGGATTATAAAGAGTCAGATACGAATAAGTGACTTCACTATTCATTTTGTCTGGTTTTGTTATTAGGATGATTGTGGCCTTATAGAATGAGTTTGGAAATTTACCTTCCTCTTCAATTTTCTGGAAGAGTGTGAGTAAGATAGGTGTGAGAATTCATCTGTGAATCCACCTGTCCTTGGCTTTTGTTTGCTGGAAGATTTTTTATTACAGTTTCAATTTCCTTGCTTGTGGTGGATCTGGTAAGATTTTCTATTTATTCCTGGTTCATGTTTGGAAAGTTAGACTTTTCTAAGAATTTATCCATTTCTTACAAGTTGTCCATTTTATTGGTATATAGTTGCTCATAGTCTCTGTGTATTTCTGTGTTGTCTTTTGTGATTTTTCCATTTTCGTTTCTAATTTTGTTGATTTCATTCTTCCCCTCTGTTTCTTGATGAGCTTGGCTAATGGTTTATCAGTTTTATTTATCTTCTCAAACAAACAACTTTTCCTTCTTTTTCATTTCTATGTTCTCTTTTCTTTCTTTTGTATTTATTTCTGCCCTAACTTTTAAGTTTTCTTTCCATCTATTAACCCTGGGGTTGTTCATTTATTCCTTTTCTAGTTGTTTTAGGAGTGGAGTTAGATTATTCAGTTGACTTTTCTATTGTTTCTTGAGGTAAGCCTGCAGTGTTACGAACCATCCCTTAGCACAGCTTTTACAGTGTCCTATAGGTTTTGGGTTGTTGTGCTTTCATTTTTCATTCCTTTCTATGCATATTTTTCTTTTTTTTAATTTCCTCTGTGAATTTTGGTTATTCAAAAGCCTCCATATGTTGGCAATTTTAATAGCTTTTTATCCCCTGTAATTGAGATCTAATCTTACTGCATTGAGGTCAGAAATGATGACTGGAATGGTTTTAATTGTTTTTGAATTTACCAAGGCTAGATTTATGGCCCAGGACATGATCTGTCCTGGAGAAGATGCCATGTGCACTTGAGAGAAAGGTGAAATTGATTGTTTTGGAGTGAAATGTCCTATAGATATCAACTAGGTCTAACTGGTCTATTGTGTCATTTAAAGTTTGTGTTTCCTTGTTAATTTCTGTTTAGTTGATCTATTGTTGTATTGTTAATTTCCCCTTTCATACTTGTTAGCATTTGTCTTACATTATTGCAGTGCCCCATGTTGGGTCCATATATATTTATCATTGTTATATCTTCTTCTTGGGATGATCCTTTGATCATCATGTAGTGTCCTTCTTTGTCTCTGTTAACAGCCTTTATTTTAAAGTCTATTTCATCTGATATGAGTATTGCTACTCCTGCTTTTTTTATATTTTTGGTCTCTATTTTCGTGTAATATGTTTTTCCAGCCCTTCACTTTTGATCACTTTTTTGTGTCCCTTGTTTTGAAGTGGGTCTGTTGTAGAGAGCATATAACGTGGTATTGCTTTTGTATCCATTCTTCCAGCCATTGTCTTTTGTTTGTGAAATTCAACCCATTTACATTTAAGGTAATTATTGATATTAGTATCCCATTGTCATTTGCTTTGTAGTTTGGGGTTCGAATGTATATACTCTTTCTGTGTTTCCTGTCTAAGGAAGATCCTCTAGCATTTGTTGAAGAGCTTGTTTGGTGGTGCTGAATTCTCTTAGCTTTTACTTGTCCATAATGCTTTTGATTTCTCCTTCATATTTGAATGTGATCCTACCTGAGTACAGTAGTTTGGGTTTTAGGTTTTCTCTTTCATCACTTTAAATATGTCCTGTCATTCCCTTCTCACCTAAAGAGTTTCTACTGAAAGATCAGTTGTTATTCTTATGGGAGTCCCCTCATATGCTATTTGTTGTTTTTCCCATGGAGGTTTTAATATCTGTTCTTTGCGTTTGATCGTTTTTAACTTACTGATTCATGGAGCTTGTCTCTGGGTTCTTATGAGTAGAACTGTGTTTCTTCTCTCTGGATTGCAATGAAGTGTCCAGTAGTGAGATTTGAGATATCTATGGGGTTGGTGTGACTTTGGGAAGCCTGTCTATTGAAGCTCAGCACTATGTTCCTGTGTTGCTGGATAATTTGTGTGGTATGTCTTTGTCTGGAACTTGTTGACTCTTGAGTGATCCTTGCTTTCAGTGTAGGTATGGAGGCTTTCGGATGATGTCTTACCAGTTAATATTCCCTGAAGTCAGGAGTTCTCTGGTGTTCTCAGGTTTTGGGCTTAAGCCTCCTGCTTCTGGTTTAGAGTCTTATTCTCACAGTAGCCTCAGCACTTCTACATCCATACAGCACCAATGATAAAACTTCTAGGTTAATGATGAAAAGACTCTCCACATTGAGTGACACCCAGAGAGGTTTGCAGAATTACATGGAGAAGAGAAGAGGGAGGATGGAGATAGAAGTGACCAGAAGGCGGAGAGGGGGAGTCAAAAGGGGAGAGAGCAATCGAGCCAGTAAACCATTCCCTATGTGCTCTCCAGAGTCTGGAACCCTCAGAGAGGCTCACAGAGTTATATGGAGAAGAGAAGCAGGAAGGAGATAGAGGTGAAATGCTGGAGGCAAAAGAGGGAGGGATGGAGCTCCGTCCTGGGAAGGAAGGCTTAAAAAAAAAAAAAAGAGAGAAGTTTCCAAACATCCGGAAATACTGGAGAGTGGAACCTCAGAGGGCCGCATAACTGGGAGACAAAAGACATAAATAATTAAAACTCACAGACTAAGTGCCCAGAGGAAACTCTCAGCGGAGAAGCGGCACAGACACCCGCGCCCCCTACTAGCAGGGGGGTGCTGGGCAGGGAGTTGCAGGCGGCGGTGCTTAGAGGGAGAACCCGGCTTGAACAACCTAGGGCAAACTGAGGGCGCGAACTTAAGATACCAAAGCAGAAGCTGCAGCTAAAAGGTGAAAAGGCTAGGAAAAGCCTTCGAAAAGCCCCAACCCAGGATTCTGCCAGCCCTGCCCACAGAACGGGGAGCTGAGCAAAGCAAGCTGGCAGCGGGCGTCCCAGCCCCCAGCCCCCGCTGACACAGTCGGGGAGGGCAACCAGCACTGGGGCGGGGGCAGCCGCAGCCCCAGAGAGGCTTCCCGTACCAAGCTGCAGGCAGGCTTCCTTGCTGGCCAGGACTTCTTGGGTTCGGGCCGGTCGATATCCGCCTGAGAAACTGCGCCGGTGGTACTCCCAGAAAACCAAGTGGCAGGGACCAGGAAGGTGATAAGTCGCAGCAACCGTGCTTGCCAAACGCCAGTTCACCTGAGCTGCTCAGACCGGGGAAGACACAAAAGGCAGGCCCAGCCAAGTCTGTGCCTTTGTCAAGTGCCCGAGGACCTGAACCTGAGCCGCTCAGACCTGGGAAGTGCATGCAACCCAGCGCCAGTGGCAGAGAGCTCCCAGCAGAGCAACCTAGAACCTAAGCAGCATAAACAGGGAAAGCACACAAGCCTCGAGCAGAAGCATTCCCAGTGTAGCCGAGACACTGCAAGCACTCCCAACAGACGCCAGGGATATTTGTTAGCTGCGTTCCTCCCTCCCAAAGCAGGATTGAACAGGTGAGCCAGAAAAAACAAAAGGGTCCACCACTGCATCGTGGTGTCAGGATGGGAATTAGACACGGTGGAGACCATAAAGGAGAGCTTTTTCAACAGAAGGAACTGCGTTGGAAGTAACAGAGGGAGAAGCCTTGAGCCTACTACAAAAATAAGACTGAAAACCAGAGGCAGAGGCTTAAGTACAAATCCTGAGAACACCAGAGATCTCCTGTTCCAGAGAACATTAATTGATAGGTACTCATCAAATGCCTCCATACATACACTGAAACCAGGCACCACCCAAGGGTCAACAAGTTTCAGTGAAAGACATACTACACAAACTATCCAGCAACACAGGAGAATAGTACTTAGCTTCAATATAAAGGCTGCCCAAAGCCACTCCAAACCCACTGACATCTCAAAATCATTACTGGACACTTCATTGCACTCCAGAGAGAAGAAATCTAGCTCCACCCACCAGAATATCGACACAAGCTTCCTTAACCAGGGACCTTAACAAGTCATCCATCCAACCCAACACACAATGAGGTAAATACATAATAAAGAGAACACCACAAACTGCCAAAAGACGGAAAGGCCACCCCGAACACAGCAGTATAAGTAAGATGAAGAGGCAGAGAAATACCCAACAAGTAAAGGAAGAGGATAAATGACCACCATCACAAACAAAAGAGGAAGATATAGGGCACCTACCCGATAAAGAAATTCTAATTTTAATTTTGAAAATGATTCAAAATCTGGAAAGCAAAACGAAGTTACAGATAAATAAAGTGGAGAAAAGGATTAATAAGATGCAAGAAATTCTTAATAAGGAATTAGAGGAAATAAAAAAGAGTCAGTACACAATGAATAATGCAATAGATGAGATCAGAAACACTCTGGACGGAACAAATAGTAGAATGACGGAGGCAGAAGACAGGATAAGCGAGCTAGAAGATAGAATTGTAGAAATACATGAAACAGAGACGGAAAAAGAAAAAAAAATGAATGAGGAAATATTAGAGACATATGGGACAATATTAAACGCCCCAACATTCGTATCATAGGAGTCCCAGAA
Organism: Moschus berezovskii; assembly: GCF_049115385.1. Classification (NCBI taxonomy): domain Eukaryota; kingdom Metazoa; phylum Chordata; class Mammalia; order Artiodactyla; family Moschidae; genus Moschus; species Moschus berezovskii. Next base: position 71,477,772 of record NC_142489.1, read on the forward strand.
GAAGAATACAAAAAGAAAGACCATGAGAGAATACTTGAGGAGAAAATAGTGGAAATTTTCTCTAAAATGGGGAAGGAAATAATCACCCAAGTTCAAGAAACACACAGAGTCCCTAATAGGATAAACCCAAGGCGAAATACTCCAAGGCACATATTAATTAAATTATCAAAGATCAAACACAAAGAACAAATATTAAAACCAGAAAGGGAAAAAAAAACAAATAACACACAAGGGTAGCCCTATAAGGATAACATCTGATCTTTTAGCAGAAACTCTTCAGGCCAGGAAGGAATGGCAAGACATACTTAAAGTGTTGAAAGAAACTAACCTACAGCCCAGATTACTATACCCAGCAAGAATCTCATTCAAATGTGAAGGATAAATAAAAAACTTTACAGAGAAGCAAAAGCTGAGAGAATTCAGCATCACCAAACCAGCTCTCATACAAATACTAAAGGATCTTCTCTAGACAGGAAACACAGAAAGGGTATATAAAATTGAACCCAAAACAATAAAGAAAATGGCAACGGGATCATACTTATCAATAATCACCTTAAACGTAAATCGGTTGAATGCCCCAACCAAAAGACAAAGGCTGGCTGAATGGATACAAAGACAAGACCCCCATATATGTTGTCTACAAGAGACCCACCTCAAAACAAGGGACACATACAGACTGAAAATGAAGGGCTGAAAAAAGACATTCCACGCAAATAGAGACCAAAAGAAAGCAGGAGTAGTAATACTCATATCAGATAAAATAGATTTTAAAACAAAGGCTGTGAAAAGAGACAAAGAAGGAAACTACATATGGATCAAAGGATCAATCCAAGAAGAAGATAGAACAATTAAAAATATTTATGCACCCAACATAGGAGCACCACAATATGTAAGACAATTACTAACAAGTATGAAAGGGGAAATTAACAATAACACAATAATAGTGGGACACTTTAATACCCCACTTACATCTATGAATAGATCAACTAAACAGAAAATTAACAAGAAAACACAAACTTTAAATGATACAATAGACCAGTTAGTCCTAATAGATCTCTATAGGACATTTCACCCCAAAACAATGAATTTCACCTTTTTCTCAAGCACACATGGAACCGTTTCCAAGATAGATCTCATCCCGGGCCATAATTCTAGCCTGGGTAAATTCAAAAAAAAAAAAAAAATTGAAATCATTCCAAGTATCTTTTCTGACCACAATGCAGTAAGATTAGATCTCAAATACAGTAGAAAAACTATTAAAAATGCTAACATATGGATGCTGAACAACATACTGCTGAATAATGAACAAATCAAAGAAGAAATCAAAATATGCATAGAAATGAATGAAAATGAAAACACAGCAACCCAAAACCTCTGGGACACTTTAAAAGCAGTGTTCAGGGGGAAGTTCATAGAAATACAGGCACACCTCAAGAAACAAGAAGATAGCCAACTAAATAATCTAACTCTACATTTAAGAAACTAGAAAAGGAAGAATTTAAGAACCCCAGCGTTAATAGAAGGAAAGAAATAGTAAAAATTAGGGCAGAGATAAATGCAAAAGAAAGAAATGAAGAGATCACAACCGACAACACAGAAATACAAAAGATTATTAGATAATACTATCAGCAATTATATGGCAATAAAATGAATAACTTGGAAGAAATGGAAAAATTCCTAGAAATGTATACCTTGCCAAAACTGAACCAGGAAGAAATAGAAAATCTGAATAGAATCATCACAAGCACGGAACTAGAGGAAGTAATCAGAAAACTTTCAGCAAATAAAAGCCCAGGTCCAGACGTCTTCACAGGTGAATTCTACCAAAAAATTAGAGAAGAGCTAACACCCATTCTTCTCAAACTCTTCCAGAATATTGTTGAGGAAGGGAAACTTCCAAACTCATTCTATGAGGCCACCATCACCCTAATTCTAAAAACTGGTAAAGATCCCACAAAAAAGGAAACTACAGGCCAATATCACTGATGAACATAGATGCAAACATCCTTAACAAAATTCTAGCAATCAGAATACAACAACATATTAAGAAGATCATACATCATGACTAAGTGGGCTTTATCCCAGGGATGCAAGGATTCTTCAATATCCGAAAATCAATCAACGTAATACACCACATTAACAAACTGAAAAAATAAAAAAACATATGATTATTTCAATAGATGCATAGAAAGCCTTTGACAAAATACAATATTCATTTATGATAAAAACCCTCCAGAAAGTGGGAATAGAAGGGACATATCTCAACATAATAAAAGCTATATATGACAAACCCACAGCAAACATTATTCTCAAAGGTGAAAAACTGAAAGCATTTCTCCTAAAGTCAGGAACAAGACAGGGTTCCCACTCTCACCATTACTGCTCAACATAGTTCTGGAAGTTTTGGCCACAGCAATCAGAGCAGAAAAAGACATAAAAAGAATACAAATTGGAAAAGAAGAAGAAAATTTTCACTATTCGTTGACGACATGATTCACTACACAGAAAACCCTAAAGACTCTACCAGAAAACTACTAGAGCTAATCAATGAATACAGTAAAGGTGCATGGTATAAAATCAACACACAGAAATCTCTTGCATTCCTATACACTAATAATGAGAAAATAGAAAGAGAAATTAAGGAAATTTTTACATTCACTGTTGCAACGAAAACAATTAAATACTTAGGAATATATCTACCTAAGGAAACAAAAGACTGGTACATAGAAAACTATAAAACACTACTGAAAGTAATCAAAGAGGACATTAATAGAGAAATATACCCGTGTTCGTGGATTGGAAAAATAAATATTTTGAAAATGAGTATACTAACCAAAGGAATTTATACATTCAATGCAATCCCTATCAAGCTACCAACGATATTTTTCATAAAACTAGAACAAATAATCTCACAATTTGTATGGAAATACAAAAAAACTCGAATAGCCAAAGCAATCTTGAAGAAGATTGGAACTGGAGGAATTAACCTTCTGGATTTCAGGCTCTACTAAAAAGCCACAGTCATCAAGACAGGATGGTACTGGCATAAAGACAGAAACATAGATCAATGGAACAAAATAGAAAGCCCAGAGATAAATCCACGCACCTATGGACACCTTATCTTTGACAAAGGAAGCAAGAATATAAAATGGAGAAAAGACAGTCTCTTTAACAAGTGGTGCTGGGAAAACTGGTCAGCCACTTGTAAAAGAATGAAACTAGAACACTTCCTAACACCATAAACTGAAATAAACTCAAAATGGATTAGAGAGCTAAATGTAAGACCAAAAACTATAAAACTCCTAGAGGAGAACGTAGGCAAAACACTCTCCGACATAAATCACAGCAGGATCCTCCATGACCCACCTCCCAGAATATTGGAAATAAAAGCAAAAATAAACAAATAGGACCTAATTAAATTCAAAAGCTTCTGCACAGCAAAGGAAACTATAAGCAAGGTGAAAAGACAGCCTTCAGAATGGGAGAAAATAATCAAAATGAAGCAAGTGATAAAGGATTAATCTCCAAAATATACAAGCAGCTCCTGTAGCTCAATTCCAGAAAAATAAATGACCCAATCAAGAAATGGGCCAGGGAACTAAACAGACATTTCTCCAAAGAAGACATAAAGATTGCTAACAAACACATGAAGAAATGCTCAAAATCCCTTATAATCAGAGAAATGCACATCAAAACCATAATGAGATACCATTTCACACCAGTTAGATTGGTTGCTATGCAAAAGTCTACAATCAATATTTGCTGGAGAGGGTGTGGAGAAAAGGGAACCCTCTTACACTGTTGGTGGGGATGCAAACTAGTACAGCCACTATGGAGAAAGGTGGCGAGATTCATCAAAAGACTGTAAATAGAACTGCCATATGATCCAGCAATCTCACTCCTGGGCATACACACCGAGGAAACAAGAATTGAAAGAGACACATGTACTCCAATGTTCATTGCAGCACTGTTTATAATAGCCAGGACATGGAAGCAACCTAGATGTCCATCTGCAGATGAATGGATAAGAAAGCTTTGGTACATATACACAATGGAATATTTTTCAGCCATTCAAAAGAATGCGTTTGAATCAGTTTTAATAAGGTGGATGAAACTGGAGCCTATTATACAGAGTGAAGTAAGCCAGAAAGAAAAATATCAATACAGTATACTAACGCATATATATGGAATTTAGAAAGATGCAAATGATAACCCTGTATACGAGACAGCAAAAGAGACACAGATGTATAGAACTGTCTTTGGGACTCTGTGGGAGAGGGTGAAGATGGGATGATTGGGGAGAACGGCATTGTAGTATGTGTATTATCATATGTGAAATGAGTCACCAGTCCAGGTTTGAAGCATGTTACAGTATGCTTGGGGCTGGTGCACGGGGATGACCTGGAGGGAGGATATGGGGAAGAGGGAGGTGGGAGGGGGGTTCCAGAAAGGTAACACATGTACATCAGGGGCGGATTCCAGTCAAGGTATGGTGAAATCAACCAATATATTAATGTAAGGTAATTTGCCTCCAATAAAATAAATTAAAAAATAAATAAATAAACTCAGAATGTATTAAGGATCTACATGTAAGACGAGAAACTCCAAAACTGCTAGAGGAACACAAAGGCAAAACACTTTCTGATATTAATCACAGCAGGATAGTCTATCAACAACCTCCCAAATAATGTAAATAAAAGAAAAATAAATAGGAATGAAGTAAATTTAAAAGCTTTTGCACAATGAAGAAACCTATAAGCAACGTGAAAAGACAGGCTTCAGAATGGGAGAAAATATAGGAAACTGAACCACTGACAAAGAATTAACTTTAAAAATATACATGCAGAAGATGGCGGAGGAATAAGATGGTGAGACCACTCTCTCCCCTACAAATTCATCAAAAGAACATTTGAACGCGGAGTAAAGTCCACAAAACAACCTCTTAATACTGGCAGAGGACCTCAGGCACCCAGAAAAGCAGCCCATTGTCTTCGAAAGGAGGTAGGGAAAAACATAAAAGATAAAAAGCGAGACAAAAGAAGTAAGGATGGAGCTTCATCCCGGAAGGGAGGCTTTAAAAAGAGAAAAGTTTCCAAACACCAGGAAACACTCTCACTGGCTAATCTGTGATGAGTCTTAGAAGCTCAGAGGGACACATAACCCTCTTTTTTCTTTTAAGATTTTTTTAAAACCCACAGATTACCCGCCAAACGGTAACTCCCAACAGAGAAGCAGCACAGACACCTGCATACGCCATTAGCAAGCGGGGGCTGGGCAGGGAGGAGCCGGCTGAACTGCTTAGAGGGAGGACTGGGCTTGAATGCCGCGAGAACAATTTGAGAGAACTGGGGAGAGCAAAGCAGACTGTGGGATAGCTTCCCCACGAAAAGGTGGAAAGCTCTAACCTAAGACTCGGCCAGCCGCGCTCACAGAATAAAGGACTGAGCAGAGTGAGCCAGTTGCGGCTGGCCCAGGGAGCGCAGCCAGAGCCGGAGCGGGCAACCACGGCCCCAGAAAGGCATCTGATACAAACTGCAGACAGGCTTGCTGCTAATCAGGACTTCTTGGTTTCGGGCCGGTCGATATCCTCCGAGAAGGTGCGCCAGTTGTACACCCAGAAAACTAAGTGGTGGGGACAGGGGAGGCGATAAGTCGCAGAGACCGAGCTCGCCAAACACCTGGTCCCTGAGCTGCTCGGACCAGGGAAGGCACAAAACACAGGCCCAACCAAGTCTGTGCCTTTGTGGAGTACCTGAGAACCTAAACTTGAGCCGCTCAGACCTGGGAAGTGCATACAACACGGCACCAGCCTCGGACAGTTCCTGCCAGAGCAACCTAGAGACTGTGCAGTGTAGACTGGGACAGCATACGTGCTGTGAGCGGGGGCAAACCCAGTGTGGCCGAGACGCTGAAAGCACTCCCGACAGACACCAGAGATATTTGTCTGCAGTGATCCTCCCTTCCCAGAACAGGACTGAACAACTGAGCCTTCAAAAGTGTCCACCCGCTCCCTAGTATCAGGGTGGAAATTAGACACTGAAGAGACAAGCAAACAGAAACTAAAACAGAGGGAACCACCTTGGAAATGACAGACAGAGACGTCTAGAGAGTACTCCAAGAATAAGACCAAAAACCAGAGGCAAGAGGCTTAAGCCCGAATCCTGAGAACACCAGAGAACTCCTGACTCCAGGGAACATCAATCGATAGGAGCTCATCAAACGTCCCCATACCTACACTAAAACCAAGCACCACCCAAGATCAACAAGTTCCAGAGCAAGGCATACCATGAAAAATCTCCAGTAACACAGGAAACTAGCCCTGAGCTTCAATATACAGGCTGCCCAAACTCACTCCAAACCCACTGACATCTCATAACTCATTACTGGACACTTAATTGCACTCCAGAGAGAACAAATCCAGCCCCACCCACCAGAACACTGACACAAGCTTCCATAACCAGGGAACCTTTACAAGTCACCTGTCCAACCCCACACACAGCGAGGAAGCTACATAATTAAGAGAACTCCACAAATGGCCAGAAGAGGAAAAGGCCACACAAAGCATTATAAGCAAGATGAAGAGGCAGAGAAATACCCAGCAAGTAAAGGAATAAGATAAATGCCCACCAACACAAACAAAAGAGGAACACATAGGGAATCTACCTGATAAAGAATTTCGAATTTTGGTGGTGAAAATGGTTCAAAATCTTGAAAGCAAAATGGAGTTACAGATACATAACCTGGAGAAAAGGATTGAGAAGATGCAAGAAAGGTTTAATAAGGACTTAGAGGAAATAAAAAAGAGTCATTATACAATGAATAATGCAATAGATGAGATCAGAAACACTTTGGAGGGAACAAACAGTAGAATAACAAAGGCAGAAGACAGGGTAAGCGAGCAAGAAGATAGAATTGTAGAAATAAATGAAACAGAGAGGAAAAAAGAAAAACAAATTAAAAGAAATGAGAACAATATTAGAGACCTCTGGGACAATGTTAAATGCTCCAACATTCGAATCTTAGGAATCCCAGAAGAAGACAAAAAGAAAGACAATGAAAGAATACTTGAGGAGATAATAGTTGAAAAATTCCCTAAAATAGATAAAGAAATAATCACCCAAGTCCAAGAAACCCAGAGAGTCCCCAACAGGATAAATCCAAGGCGAAATGTTCCAAGGCACATATTAATCAAATTAACAAATATCAAACACAAAGAACAAATATTAAAAGCAGCAAGGGAAAAACAGCAAATAATACACAAGGGGATTCCCATAAGGAAAACAGCCGATCTTTCAACAGAAACTCTTCAGGCCAGGAGGGAATGGCAAGACATACTTAAAGTGATGAAAGAAAATAACCTACAGCCCAGACTACTGTACCCAGCAAGGATCTCATTCAAATATGAAGGATAAATCAAAAGCTTTACAGACAAGCAAAAGCTGAGAGAATTCAGCATCACCAAACCAGCTCTCCAACAAATGCTAAAGGATCTTTTCTAGACAGGAAACACAGAAAGGGTGTATAAACTCGAATCCAAAGCAATAAAGAAAATGGCTATGCGATCGTACTTATCAATAATTACCTTCAACGTAAATGGGTTGAATGCCCCAGCCAAAAGACAAAGGCTGGCTGAATGGATACAAAAACAAAACCCCCTTATATGTTGTCTTCAAGAGACCCACCTCAAAACGAGGGACACATACAGACTGAAAGTGAAGGGCAGGAAAAAGATATTCCATGCAAACAGAGACCAAAAGAAAGCAGGAGTAGCAATACTCATATCAGGTAAAATAGACTTTAAAACAAAGGCTGTTGAAAGAGACAAAAAAGGAAACTACATAATGATCAAAGGATCAATCCAAGATGAAGATATAACAATTATAAATATTTATGCACCCAACATAGGAGCACCGCAATATGTAAGACAATTACTAACAAGTATGCAAGGGGAAATTAACAACAATGCAATAATAGTGGGACACTTTAATACCCCACTTACATCTATGGATAGATCAACTAAACAGAAAATCAACAAGGAAACACAAACTTTAAATGATACAATAGACCAGTTAGACCTAATAGATATCTATAGAACATTTCATCCCAAAACAATGAATTTCACCTTTTTCTCAAGCGCACATGGAACCTTTTCCAGGGTAGATCACATCCTGGGCCATAAATCTAGCCTTGGTAAATTCAAAAAAATTGAAGTCATTCCAAGCATCTTTTCTGACCACATGCAGTAAGATTAGATCTCAATTACAGGAGAAAAACTATTAAAAATGCCAACATATGGAGGCTGAACAACACGCTGCTGAATAAATGAATAAATCAAAGAAGAAATCAAAAGAAAAATCAAAATATGCATAGAAATGAATTAAAATGAAAACACAACAACCCAAAATCTCTGGGACACTTTAAAAGCAGTGCTAAGGGGGAAGTTCATAGCAATATAGGCACACCTCAAGAAACAAGAAAAAATTCAACTAAATAACCTAACTCTACATCTAAAGCAACTAAAAAAGGAAGAAATGAAGAACCCCAGGCTCAGTAGAAGGAAAGAAATCGTAAAAATTAGGGCAGATATAAATGCAAAAGAAAGAAAAGAGACCATAGCAAAAATCAACAAAGCCAAAAGCTGGTTCTTTGAGAAGGTAAATAATATTGACAAACCATTAGCCAGACTCATCAAGAAAAAAAGGGAGAAGAACCAAATCAATAAAATTAGAAATGAAAATGGAGAGATCACAACTGACAACACAGAAATACAAAAGATTATTAGAGAATACTATCAGCAATTATATGGCAATAAAATGAATAACCTGGAAGAAATGGACAAATTCCTAGAAAAGTACAACTTTCCAAAACTGAACCAGGAAGAAATAGAAAATCTGAACAGACCCATCCCCAGCACAGAACTAGAGGCTGTAATCAGGAATCTTCCAGCAAACAAAAGCCCAGGTCCAGATGGCTTCACAGCTGAATTCTACCAAAAATTTAGAGAAGAGCTAACACCTATTCTACTCAAACTCTTCCAGAATATTGCTGAGGAAGGGAAACTTAAAAACTCATTCTATGAGGCCACCATCACCCTAATCCCAAAACATGGTAAAGACCCCCCCCACACACACACACACACAAAAAAAAAAAAAACTACAGGCCAATATCACTGATGAACATAGAAGCAAAAATCCTTAACAAAATTCTAGCAATCAGAATCCAACAACACATTAAGAAGATCATACATCATGACCAAGTGGGCTTTATCCCAGGAATGCAAGGATTCTTCAAAATACGCAAATCAATCAACATAATACACCACATTAACAAACTGAAAAATAAAAATCATATAATTATCTCAATAGATGCAGAGAAAGCCTTCGACAAAATTCAACATCCATTTATGATAAAAACCCTCCAGAAAGTGGGAATAGAAGGGACATACCTCAACATAATAAAAGCTATATATGACAAACCCACACAAAATATTATCCTCAATGGTGAGAAACTGAAAGCATTTCCCCTAAAGTCAGGAACAAGACAAGGGTGCCCACTCTCACCACTACTATTCAACATTGTTCTGGAATTTTTGGCCACAGCAATCAGAGCAGAAAAAGACATAAAAGGAATACAAATTGGAAAAGAAGAAGTAAAACCTTCACTGTTCGCTGATGACATGATCCTCTACACAGAAAACCCTAGAGACTCTACCAGAAAACTACTAGAGCTAATCAATGATTACAGTAACGTTGCAGGATATAAAATCAACACACAGAAATCCCTTGAATACCTATACACTAATAATGAGAAAATAGAAAGAGAAATTAAGGAAACTATTCCATTTACTGTTGCAACGAAAATAATTAAATACTTAGGAATATATCTATCTAAGGAAACAAAAGACTTGTACATAAAAAAAAACTATAAAACACTACTGAAAGTAATCAAAGAGGACACGAATAGATGGAGAAATATACCATGTTCATGGATTGGAAGAATAAATATTGTAAAAATGAGTAATTCCCCAAAGTTATTTATACAATCAATGCAATCCCTATCAAGCTACCAACGACATTTTTCACAGAACTAGAACAAATAATCTCACAATTTGTATGGAAATACAAGAAACCTCAAATAGCCAAAGCAATCTTGAGGAAGAAAAAATGGAACTGGGGGAATCAACCTGCCGGACTTCAGGCTCTACTAAAAAGCCACAGTCATCAAGACAGGATGGTACTGGCATAAAGACAGAAATATAGATCAATGGAACAAAATAGAAAGCCGAGAGATAAATCCATGCACCTATGGCCACCTTATCTTTGACAAAGGAAGCAAGAATATAAAATGGAGAAAAGACAGTCTCTTTAACAAGTGGTGCTGGGAAAACTGGTCAGCCACTTGCAAAAGAATGAAACTAGAACACTTCCTAACACCATAAACTGAAATAAACTCAAAATGGATTAGAGAGATAAATGTAAGACCAGAAACTATAAAACTCCTAGAGGAGAACATAGGCAAAACACTCTCCGACATAAATCACAACAGGATCCTCCATGACCCACCTCCAGAATATTGGAAATTAAAGCAAAAATAAACAAATGGGACCTAATTAAAATCAAAAGCTTCTGCACATCAAAGGAAACTATAAGTAAGGTGAAAAGATAGCCTTCAGAATGGGAGAAAATAAAAGCAAATGAAGCAACTGATAAAGGGTTAATCTCCAAAATGCACAAGCAGCTCCTGCAGCTCAATTCCAGAAAAATAAATGACCCAATCAAAAAATGGGCCAAAGAACTAAACAGACATTTCTCCAAGAAGACTTAAGATGGCAAACAAACACATGAAAAAATCCTCAACATCCCTCATAATCAGAGAAATGCACATCAAAACCACAATGAGATACCATTTCACACCAGTCAGAATGGCTGCTATCCAAAAGTCCACATGCAATAAATGCTGGAGAGGATGTGGAGAGAAAGGAACCCTCTTACACTGTTGGTGGGAATGCAAACTAGTACAGCCACTATGGAGAACAGTGTGGAGATTCCTCGAAAAACTGGAAATAGAACTGCCATATGATCCAGCAATGTAACTCCTGGGCATACACACCGAGGAAACAAGAATTGAAAGAGACACATGTACTGCAATGTTCATTGCAGCACTGTTTATAATAGCCAGGACATGGAAGCAACCTAGATATCCATCTGCAGACGAATGGATAAGAAAGCTTTGGTACATATACACAATGGAGTATTATTCAGCCATTAAAAAGAATACATTTGAATCAGTTCTAATGAGGTGGATGAAACTGGAGCCTATTATACAGAGTGAAGTAAGCCAGAAAGAAAAACACCAATACAGTATACTAACACATATATATGGAATTTAGAAAGATGCAAATGATAACCCTGTATACGAGACAGCAAAAGAGACACAGATGTATAGAATTGTCTTTGGGACTCTGTGGGAGAGGGTGAGGGTGGGATAATTTGGGAGAAAGGCATTGAAACTCGTATGTTGTCATATGTGAAACGAATCACTAGTTCAGGGTCAATGCATGGTATAGGATGCTCGGGGCTGGCGTGCGGGGATGACCCAGAGGGAGGATAAAGGGAGGAGAGAGGTGGGAGGGGGGTTCAGGAGGGGGAACTTATATAAACCCGGGGTGAATTCATGTCAATATATGGCAAAACCAACCAATATAATATTGTAAAATAAAAAAAGCAAAAAAAAAAAGCATATACTGTGAAGCATGGTGAATTATACCCATTATCTTGCAACAATCTATAATGAAATATAATCTACCAAAATACTGAATCACTTTGCTGTATACCTGAAGCTAATAAAACACTGTAAATCAAATAAACTTCATTAAAAACTAAAAAAAAATAAAAAAATATATACATGCAACACATTCGGCTCAATTCTCGAAAAATAAACGACACATTCAAAAAGTGGGCCAAAGACCTAAACAGAGTCTTCTCCAAAGAAGATATTACAGACAGCTAAAAAACACATGAAAAGTTACTCAGTATACCTCCTTACCAGAGAAATGCAAATCTAAACCACAATGAGGTACCATCTCACACCAGTCACAATGCCTGCTATCAAAAAGTCTACAAACGATAAATGCTGGAGAGGGTACGGAGAAAGGGGAACCCTCTTACACTGTTGGAGGGAATGCAAACTAGTACAACCAGTATGGAGAATGGTGTTGTGATTCCTTAAAACCCTGGAAATAAACCTGCCATACGACTCAGCAATCCCACCTCTGGGCATAATACACACCGAGGAAATCAGAATTGAAATCAGAATTGAAAGAGACATGTTCAAACCAATGTTCAATGCAGCACTGTTTACAATAGTTAGGATATGGAACCAACCTAGATGTCCATCGGTACATGAATGGGTAAGGAAACATGGTACATATACACAATGGAATATTATTCAGCAGTTAAAAACATTTGAATCAGGTCTAATGAGGTGGATGAAACAAGAACCTATTATACAGTGAAGTAAGTCAGAATGAAAAACACCACTACAGTATCAGTTCAGTTCAGTTCAGTTCAATCCAGTCCCTTAGTCGTGTCCGACTCTTTGCGACCCCATGAACCACACCACGCCAGGCCTCCCTGTCCATCACCAACTCCCGGAGTTCACTCAGACCCATGTCCATCGAGTCGGTGATGCCATCCAGCCATCTCATTCTCTGTTTTCCCCGTCTCTTCCTACCCCCAATCCCTCCCAGCATCAGACTCTTTTCCAGTGAGTCAACTTGTCACATGAGGTAGCCAAAGTATTGGAGTTTCAGCTTTAGCATAAGTCCTTCCAATGAACACCCAGGATTGATCTCTTTTAGAATGGACTGGGTGGATTTCCTTGCAGTCCAAGGGAGTCTCAAGAGGCTTCTCCAGCAGCACAGTTCAAAAGCATCAATTCTTAGGCGATCAGCTTTCTTCATAGTCCAACTCTCACATCCATACATGACCACAGGAAAAACCATAGCCTTGACTAGACGGATCTTGGTTGGCAAAGTAATGTCTCTGCTTTTCATGACAGTATAGTAATGCCTATAAATGGAATTTAGAAAGGTGATAACAATGACCCTATGTGTGAGACAGCAAAAGGAACTCAAAGGTAAAGACAGACTTTTGGGTTCTGAGGGACAGGATCACACTGAAACATGTATATTACCATATATGAAACAGCTTTCCAGTCTGTTTGATTCATGAGACAGAGTTCCCTGCACCGGTGCACTGGGACAACGCTTCTGGGTGGATTGGGGAGGAAGGTGGGAGGGGATTCAGGATGTGGGACACATGTGCACCCACGGCAGATTTACGTGAATGTGTGGCAATAAGCACTACAATATTGTAAAACAATTAGCCTCCACTTAAGTCAAATGATTAAAACAGAACAAAACAAAATTTAATGATACACCAGAGAGGAACCGCTTCTGACAGCGAGGCTTTCCCAGGAGAAGGGGCAGGAGAGAAGAGCCAACGTAATCTCAAACTCAATGAGCGGCAGGAGGCAATAGGTTGACAGGACCTGGGGAATACTGATTCTGACAAAGGTGCTTAATTCACCCTGCCTGCATCAGGATCACCTAGGATTCACATATTATACCTACAGATGATTTGAGTGAGATTTGGACACAGGAAGTCCCCAAGACCCCCAACTCAGACTGTCATTATCTAACTTCATGATCCGAATCCAGGCTCAGCAGCCAACCTGCATGAGCCTAGCTTCCCCATTTGGGAAAGGAGAGTGTCCCAGACTCTACAAGTCTGGGACTTCACGGACCACCTCCTGTTTCCCTCAAAACCTGTTTTCCTATCAGGTACCATTATGGTAGGGCTTTCTTCCCAGGGGTAGTACTGCAGGGTATCGACCAACAGTCATCGGAGATACACTGCTGGCAAGATAAAAAAGGTCAGAACACGTCTGAAGAGGTCCCAAACCCTCTCATGTATAGATAAGAACTCCAATATCCATCTCCAATTCTGCAGAAGGCCCAGAGGTATATCACCTCTGCAATCCTGATCAATCCTGGTCAGTTGTGGTTTGACAACCAGTTTAGGAAGTAAAGGCTGCTGGTGTCCAGACTGAGGCTAGGAGCTCCCCATCCATAATCCCAGAAAAAGTGGACTGGAGTGAAATGATATACCCTATACCCTGGGAGTGGACAAGTGGGACAGGGAAGGATCACACAGGAGGATCATCCACTCTTTCCACCACCCACCCACAATGATTGGGAGCCACATCATACCAGTGATGTCATGGTAGTACTCCTTCATGATGACTGCATTCCAGAAGTAAGGGCTGTAACAAAAGGAAAATATCTGGTTACAGTTGGACTGGGGATGGACTAGTTCCTGCATATGCCAGGAACAGGAGGAGGGAAAAGGTGCAAGCTTCTAGGGTCCTCGGCTTGCATGCCAGGAAGGCATCAAAGCATTCTGCTTCTCTTCTCCAAACACTCACACTGCACATGCACAGATAATATGATACTTCCCCTCCCCCACCTTCCCTGCCCAGCACCATCATCCACCTGTCTTCAGCCTTCCTCATTCACCTTCAAATTAATCATGTCCATAAGGAAGTCTTTATCTTGGTCACTGATCATGATATACATCTAGGGGTGGTTCATAAACTGCCTTAGGTCAAGGAGCAAGTACAAGTACAAAAGCAAGTACAGTGGAACAGGCATCGTCAAAGGATGTGGGCATTCCTGCTTGCTAGACCGCGCCACTGACATCTCCATCCCCAGGCATACCATCAAATATGCTCATAGTTCTATGTTCCCCATGGTCTTCCAGGTCCCTTCTCTACATCCACTGAGGGAGGGTCTGTGTCTTACGGTTTCTGATCTGCCTGGTCTGTGTGTGCTGGGTAGTGGCATGTCACTGCTTAAACATCAGTATCTGCAGTCCCTGTAGCATGCCTTGTCTGCAGGCAAGTGTATCTTCTGTGTTTGTGCACACGTGTGTGTGTGAGAGAGAGTTAGTGTGTTTGGCAAGAGATCCCTAGGACTCTCAGCTTCTCCCTGTCTTCACCATACGGCATTCGGATATGTCTGGAGTGGTGTGGCCTTAACTAGGGAGGAAAAGAGTGGCTCCTTTCTGCTACACCTTAGGTGAGTGGACAATGTCCTACTTTTACACTGCACTAGCTGGAACAAATACAGGGGCTCTAAATGACCAGGATGGGTTATCGGACTCCAAATGTCTCTGCTGCTTTCCAAGATAATCTACAATTACAATAATAAGGCTTTGAGAATGATGTTATGGCATACTGTCTCTGGTCACACAGAGTTCCACCTCCAGGGGACAACTTCCATTCAGATGCAGGCCAAAAAGAGTCACCCAGAGTCATGGATCAGACACACACAAGTGGAGATCTGGCCTGGCTTTTCTGGCACTTGACTTTGGAGCACACCATTCCTCCCAGCCCCCACTTCCCTCCACCCCTTATGTTTGCCTGTGCCCTCACACACATTCCTGCTCCTGCTGCTGCTCCTTCTCTCCTCCTGAACAACCGACCCTAAGAAGCGGTAGTAAGGATATGACTTTGCCAAAGGAGCCAGGAATGCCCTGGATGATGCCATTTCTCCGAGACAAGCGACCCTTTTCCTCTGAAGGTTCTTAGACCTGAGTGGAAAGTAGGCCCTGGGGTAATTTTCACCCCCACATCTCAGCTCTACCTGTGGGAAAGCCAATGCTTCCAGCACGCGAAGTGAGGGCAGAGTGGGCTAATTCCTCGGGGCTCCATGTCTTGGGTGTTCCTGGTCCTGTTCCTCTGGGTTCTCCTCACACTCTTGAAAGGACAGCAGCTCCTGTTCCTCCACAACAGACACCAGCTTCACCTCCTCCATGATGTCTTCCACCAGCGGTTGGAGGTCTTGCCGGAACCTTGCCATCTCTCCTTCCTGCAAAGTTTTGTCTTCCTCCACCATCTCCAACCTGAAGAGGGTGCCCTCCTTGCCTGGTGTCCCCTGCCCCCGCTCCCTGTAACGTCCCTGATGGCCCCACCGAGCCAGCAGTTCGCATGGCCCATGCAGCCTGAAAACCATTCTCACAAGTAAGAAGATTAAAACTCCCAGGGGCACTCCAGACTTCTTCTGGTCTTCCTCTCCTTGTGGCCCTGGCCATGTTTCAGGTTTGTGAGAGAGGTGGGCCTGGAATCAAAGCAACTGGCTGGCACAGAGGACCCACTGGCTTCAGTCACTCCCCACCAATTGATTACTTGCCAACACTTCCAGAAGGGAAGGTGAGGCACACAGGCAGATCCTGTGTCATCACCCATGCATAGTATGTTGGTGGGAAGGGTCTGGCTTCTACACGCTGACCTTCCAAACATTTCAAGAACCAATCAAATGGAGTCTAAAGGCATTTCCTCAGGGGCACTATGGCTGCAGTGAGCCAGATGCCATCTCTGATCAACACAAGCATACCCTACATGGAAGCTGTTTTCATGAGAAACAGTGTCAAAGTGCAAATAGGGGAGGCAGGTGTTTCAGTAGCTGAAGACCCAGTGGTTCTTATGAAATATAGAGATTTCCATATTTCTTACAGGAAAATCTAATTTCTGATCTTCAACTGTGAAATATAGAGAAGCCCTACTTCCGTGAAGGAGGATTAACCAAGATTTTGACACAGGAAATTCAGAGAATTCCGTATTTCAGGGTGAAAATTGGTTCTCTTGATATATGTTTGAGAAATACCAAGAATTCCATATCTCTTGAAGAAAGAGTGATGGCCAGACTTTCTCTGTAAAATAGAGATGATTTCAATTCCATAACGATTCTCTGTATCTTAAGAAAACCAATGCCAAGGTTTTCATATGTGAAATATAGATAATTCCATATTTCATTTAAGAAAATCACCACCCAGATTTTCGTATATGATATATAGGGAACTCTACACTTTGGGTAAGAAAAATAGCATGATACAGGATGCTCGGGCGTGGTGCACTGGGATGACAGAGAGGGATGACTTGGGGAGGGATGTAGGAGAGGGTTCAAGATGGGGAACACATGTAGACCCAGGGCAGATTCATGCCATTGTATGACAAAATCAATACAGTAATATAAAAGGAACTAGTGGTCATGTATGAATGTGAGAGTTGGACTGTGAAGAAAGCTGATCGTCGAAGAATTGATGCTTTTGAACTGTGGTGCTGGAGAAGACTCTCGAGAGTCCCTTGGACTGCAAGGAGATCCAAAAAGTCCATTCTAAAGAAAATCAATCCTGGGTGTTCTTTGGAAGGACTGAGGCTAAAGCTGAAACTGCAATACTTTGGCCACCTCATGCGACGAGTTGACTCACTGGAAAAGACTCTGATACTGGGAGGCACTGGGGGAAGGAGGAGACAGGGACGACAGAGAATGAGATGGCTGGATAGCATCACCGACTCGATGGACGTGAGTTTGTGTGAATTCCGGGAATTGCAGATGGACAGGGAGGCCTGGTGTGCTGTGATTCATGGAGTCGCAGGGTGGGACATGATTGAACGACTGAACTGAACTGACTAAAATTAAAAATAAAGAATATGATAAAACATGTATAAAAAAGAGAGAAAAAGAAAGCCAAGTTTTTCATATGTAAAATATAATTAATGGCATGTTTCATCTAAGAAAATTACCACCCAGAATTTCATATATGATATATAGAGAAATCCGCGTTTCGGGTAAGAAAAGTAGCATCCGAATGCTTATAATGTGAAATGCCAGAAAATTCACTGTATTGTATACTAAAATCAGCAGCAAGTTTTTCATATGTAACATATACAGTTTCAGATTTAATTAAGTAAAATTGTCACCATAATTTTTTCAGATGTGAAATATAAAGAATTCCATATTTTATGCAGGACTATGCCTGCACTGATTTTGGTGTCTGAAATGTACAGAATCCTACATTTCATGTGGAAATGGTTTTTCATATGTGATGTACATAAATGTCAGTCTTTATCTAGGAAAATTTAAGCAGATATTTTTGTATGTGATATAGAAAGTATGTTATATATCATGTAGATAATGTGTGGACAGTTTTCAAATGTGAAATATAGAGTATTCCATATTGCACGCAGGTAAATCTGCTTGCAGATCTAAATTGTGGGATATAGAGAATTCCATATATCAGCTAGAGATAGCTACACCTAAATGGTGAAATATGAAATATAAAGAATACCATATTTCATGTAGGAAAATATGTGCCTTGATTTTATACGTGAGATTTAGAGGATTCCAAAATGCACATGAGACTATCTGCACCCATATTTTCCTGAATGAATTACAGAGATTCCTTATTCCATGTGAGAAATCTTTCGCTCAAATTTTTAAATGAGAAATAGGGATGATTCCATATTTCATGCAGGGAAAATGACATCCACTTTTTCGTATGTGAAATATACAGATTTCCATAGTGAATGTGGGAAATCCAACAGCTAGAAATCCAACTGTTACTATAGCTATGTACATATTTTCAGGTACAAATATGGCACCCAGATTTTCTGGTGTGAAACATAGTTGATTACATATTACTTTTTTTTTAATGCTTTATGTAATTTTTTAAATATAAAGTAATCAGGCTCTAATTAAATTAAGTGAAATAAAATTAAATAAATATTACTTATTTCATGTTTGAAATCTTCATATGGACTTTTATAAGAGCAATCCAGAGAAATGTAAATTTCAATAGGGAAATCAGGGATACAAGAAATAAGTTGATCCTATATTTGATTGCTTGTTCCAGATCTTAATTTCTGAATCACAGACAATTAAAGTTTCATGTGGGAAAATTCTGACACACGTTTTCAAACATTAATAACAGAGGCTCTGAATTCATATGAGCAAATCTATCCTCATATTTTCAAAGATGAAATATACTGAATTCCATATTTCATGTTGGAAGAACTTACGGTGGAATATAGAAAATTTTATAGCTCAGCATGAAAATCATATTTTCTGAAATCATATGGAAGATTCTGTATTTCTTGTAGCAAAATGAATGTCGTTTTTCAAATATGAAATCTGCAGCATTCTGTATTCATAAATGAAAGCCACACATAGATTTTCAAATGAGAAATATGAAAATTACATTATAATTACATTTTGTGATTGAACTGTGGGAGGTGGTGATGGACAGGGAAGCCTGGCCTGCTGTGATTCATTTGTCGCAAAGACTCGGACATGACTGAGCGACTGAACTGAACCTAACTGAACTGAAATACATTAAGATAAATCCATGTCAATATTTTCATATTTCACGCCAAAAGTTCTGTGTGCATACTTTCATATGATATACAGATATCCCCAGATTTTTGTGAAATATGGAATTTCATATTTCATGTAATAAAATCTGCATGTAGAGTTTCATATGTGAAACTGAGAATTTCGTCTTTCATGTAATACTAGATTTCAATATATGAAACATAAAATCGATAGTGCATCCATCAGTTCAGTTCAATTGCTCAGTCGTGTCTGACTCTTTGTGACCCCATGAATCACAGCACACCAGGCCTCCCTGTCCATCACCAACTCCCGGCGTTCACAAAAACTCCTGTCCATCGAGTGGATGATACCATCCAACCATCTCACACTCTGTCGTCCCTTTCTCCTCCTGCCCCCAATATTTCCCAGCATTAGAGTCTTTTCCAGTGAGTCAACACTTCGCATGAGGTGGCCAAAGTATTGGAGTTTCAGCTTTGAACACCCAAGATTGATCTCCTTTAGAATGGACTGGTTGGATCTCCTTGCAATCCAAGGGACTCTCAAGAGTCTTCTCCAGCACCACAGTTCAAAAGCATCAATTCTTCAGCGATCAGCTTTCTTCATAGTCCAACTCTCACATCCATACATGACCACTGGAAAAACCATAGCCTTGACTAGATGGACTTTGGTTGGCAAAGTAATGTCTCTGCTTTTTAATATGCTATCGAGGTTGATCATAAATTTCCTTCCAAGAAGTAAGTGTCTTTTAATTTCATGGCTGCAATAATCATCTACAGCGATTCTGGAGCCCCCAAAAATAAAGTCTGACACTGATTCCACAGTTTCCCCATCTATTTCCCACGAAGTGTTGGGACCAGATGCCATGATCTTTGTTTTTTGAATGTTGAGCTTCAAGCCAACATTTTCACTCTCCTCTTTCACTTTCATCAAGAGGCTTTTGAGTTCCTCTTCAATCTCTGCCATAAGGGTGGTGTCATCTGCATATCTGAGGTTATTGATATTTCTCCCAGCAATCTTAATTCCAGCTTGTGCTTCTTCCAACCCAGCGTTCCTCATGATGTACTCTGCATATAAGTTAAATAAGAAGGGTGACAATATAGAATGTTGACATACTCCTTTTCCTATTTGGAACCAGTGTGTTGTTCCATGTCCAGTTCTAACAATTGCTTCCTGACCTGCATACAGGTTTCTCAAGAGGCAGGTCAGGTGTTCTGGTATTAGAAAATGTACCCCTAGATTTTCACATTTGAAATGTAAAATATTTCATGTCATTTTTTCTATCCATATTTTTTGTCAGTGTATTTTTATTCTGATTTTGATGCATGAAATATTCAAACACTTATAGTTTCAGAGGGAAGTTCTGCATGCAGATTTCATTAATGAAACAGAGAAAATTCCTTATTTCATGTAGAAATATCTAATTTTTCTATGGACATATAGGAAATTCCACGTTCCAGGTTCAAAAATATCATCTTGATTGATATATGTGAAATAAAGTTGTTGACATTCAGTCACTCAGTCATGTCCAACCATTTGCAACACTGTGGACTGTATCACTCCAGGCCTCCCTATCCTTTACTGCCTCCAACACTTTGCTGAGACTCATGTTCATTGAGTCAAGTGATGCTGTCCAACCATCTCACCCTCTGTAGCCCCAATCTTCTCCTGCCCTCCATCTACCCACATCGAGCTAATGATTTTCTCTTTCTTTTTTTAAAGACAAGGCAGAACCTCATGTTTTTTTTCCCATGAATCACTTCTTCACACCAGGCAGCCAAAGGATTAGAACTTCAGCATGAGCATCAGCCCTTCCAATGAATATTTGGGGTTAGTTTCTTTTAGAATTGAGGGGGTTGGTCTCCTTCCTGTCCAAGGGTCTCTCAAGAGCCATGTTCAGCACCACAGTTGCAAAGCCTCAATTCCTTGGCACTCAGCCTTCTTTCTAGTGATACTAGCACATCCGTACATGTGTACTGGTAAAACCATCGTCCTGACTATGTAGACCTTTGTTGGCAAAGAGATGTCTCTTCTTTTCAGTAGCTGTGTCTAGGTTTCTCTGAACATTTCTTCCCAGGAGAAGGTGTCTTTTATATTCATGGCTGTAATCACTGTTCCCAGTCATATTAGAGCCCTAGAAAACTGTCACTCTTTCTATTTTTACCCTTTCTATTTGCCAAAGCATTGCTATTGTTTGCTCTACCTCTTTTTGAACACCACAGTCAAATACGCCTGTTACTCCATGTATCTTTTACCTTCTGCTTTTACGCTCCAGAACCGTATGATGAAATGGACATCTTTTTTTTTTTTTTTTTCATTATTAATTCTAGAAAGCCCTGAAGGTCTTCCTACAACTGGTTAGGCTCCCTGGTAGCTTTTGGTAAAGAAGTGAAACGCAGAGACTGCCATTGTTCATGTAGGAAAATCCGCAACCAGATGGTCATGTTCAAGAGAGAGAACTCCACATTCCTTGTAGGAAAAAAAAAATCCTGAATATCAGCTGTGAAATACAGATAATTCTATATGTCATGAAGGAAAATCTTCAGCAATATTCATACGTGAAGTGTAGAGCATTAATATTTCAGATATGAATATTGAGACTGATTTGCCTATGTGAAAAATAGGAATTCCATATTTCTAGTAGTCAATTTGGCAACTGGATAGGTGATGTGAAATACAGAGAACTCCATTTTTAGATATGAAATTCTCTCAATATAAAGAGATTTACAGATAAAGCATGTCTAAATAAGAGATGCGATGGTCAGGATCCGCCTAAGGGACCTAACTCATCATTGTCAGAGGAATTGAAGTCTGTTCATTTCCTGTACAGAGGCCATTTCAAAGTGGTTCTGTTCTCATCCTGCCTACTGGTGAGAACACATGCCACCCTACCCCGTCACCCCAGGGCTGCGGGGCTGCGAGTAGCTAGTGGAACATCCTAAGCCATGCTTTGCAGAGTCCTGATAACTCAGGCGTTCTGCCAAGACCTTAAAGAAGGGTATTTCAAACCGGCATACTCTGCAGGTAGCAGCTGCTTATGCTATAGTGCCGTCAGTCTCTAAAACCTTACAAAAACGGCAAGATGTGCTCATGTGCCTGGTCCTGTGGGAGAAAGAATACTGCTGTACTGGAGAAGGACAGAAAACTGTTTGTAAGGACTGTGCATACCCCATCTCTGAGCATAGTAATCTTACCCATTCTGTTTCTTGCTCCTTTTCATCTCCCTGTATGGCCCTGAATGTTTTCTGCCTGCTGCTCCTTTCTGCTTAGTGATCCAGGGTCCAGCAGCATGTCTACCCTTAGAGCATCCTTTCTCGATCATAACCCTGGGCTTGATTCCCTGTCGTCAGTGCTTTGGCTGCCCCACGGTTAATGTAGTTTACACAAGTTTGTTCATTTTCTCGGTATTCCTTATCCTTCCCTCATTCAGGCCAGTTCTGACACCTCATATGCACATTTCTGCTGGTGCGCATGCACACATATATACATACAACTTTAAAAGGAAATTTTCACATTTGCATAAGATAATATGCAAATAGTCATAGCTTTGATTTCCAGGGTAATGGACTTTGGTTCAGTTCAGTTCAGTTCAGTCGCTCAGTCGTGTCCGACTCTCCGCGACCCCATGAATCACAGCACGCCAGGCCTCCCTGTCCATTACCATCTCCCGGAGTATAGTCAAACTCATGTCCACAGAGTCAGTGATGCCATCCAGCCATTTCATTCTCCGTCGTCCCCTTCTCCTCCCAGCCCCTACCTTTCCCAGCATCAGAGTCTTTTCCAGTGAGTCAACTCGTCGCATGAGGTGGCAAAGTATTGCAGTTTCAGCTTTAGCATCAGTCCCTCCAATGAACACCCAGGATTGATCTCCTTTAGAATGGACTGGTTGGATCTCCTTGCAGTATAAGGGACTCTCAAGAGTCTTCTCCAACATCACAGTTCAAAAGCATCGGTTCTTTGGCGATCACCATTCTTCACAGTCCAGCTCTCACATTCATACATGACCACTGGAAAAACCATAGCCTTAACTAAACGGACCTTGGTTGGCAAAGTAATGTCTCTGCTTTTTAATATACTATCTAGGTTGGTCATAACTTTCCTTCCAAGGAGCAAGCGTCTTTTAATTTCATGGCTGCAATCAGCATCTGCAGTGATTTTGGAGCCCCCCAAAAATAAAGTCTGACACTGTTTCCACTGTTTTTCCATCTATTTCCCATGAAGTGATGGGACCAGATGCCATGATCTTTGTTTTCTGAATGTTGAGCTTCAAGCCAACCTTTTCACTCTCCTCTTTCACTTTCATCAAGAGGGTTTTGAGTTCCTCTTCACTTTCTGCCATAAGGGTAGTGTCATCTGCATATCTGAGGTTATTGATATTTCTCCTGGCAACCTTGATTCCATCTTGTGCTTCTTCCAGCCCAGCGTTCCTCATGATGTATTCTGCATATAAGTTAAATAGGCAAGGTGACAATATACAACCTTGATGTACTCCTTTTCCTATTTGGAATCAGTCTGTTTTTCCATGCACAGTTCTGACTGTTGCTTCCTGACCTGCATACAGGTTTCTCAAGAGGCAGGTCAGGTGGTCTGGGATTCCCATCTCTTTCAGAATGTTCCACAGTTTATTGTGGTCCACACAGTCAAAGGCTTTTGCATAGTCAATGAAGCAGAAATAGATGTTTTTCTGAAACTCTTTTGCTTTATCCATGATCCAGCGGATGTTGGCAATTTGATCTTTGGTGCCTCTGCCTTTTCTAAACCCTGCTTGAACATCTGGGATTTCTCGATTCACATATTGCTGAAGCCTGGCTTGGAGAATTTTGAGCCTGTCTTTACTAGCGTGTGAGATGAGTGCAATTGCGCGGTAGTTTGAGCACTTTGGCATTGCCTTTCTTTGGGATTGGAATGAAGACTGACTTCTTCCAGTCCTGTGGCCACTGCTGAGTTTTCCAAATTTGCTGCCATATTGAGTGCAGCACTTTCACAGCATCATCTTTCAAGACTTGAAGTAGCTCAACTGGAATTCCATCACCTCCACTAGCTTTGTTTGTAGTGATCCTTTCTAAGGCCCACTTGACTTCACATTCCAAGATGTCTGGCTCTAGGTCAGTGATCACGTTATCATGACTATCTTGGTCATGAAGATCTTTTTTGTACATTTCTTCTGTGTATTCTTGTCACCTCTTCTTAATATCTTCTGCTTCTGTTCGGTCCATACCATTTCTGTCCTTTATCGAGCCCATCTTTGCAAGCAATATTCCCTTGGAATCTCTAATTTTCTTGAAGTGGTCTCTTGTTTTTCCTATTCTGTTGTTTTCCTCTATTTCTTTGCATTGGTCACTGAGGAAGTCTTTCTTATCTCTCATTGCTATTCTTTGGAACTCTGCATTCAGATGCTTATATCTTTCCTTTTCTCCTTTGCTTTTCGCCTCTCGTCTTTTCTCAGCTATTTGTAATGCCTCCTCAGACAGCCATTCAGCTCTTTTGCATTTCTTTTCCATGGGGATGGTCTTGTTCCCTTTCTCCTCTACAATGTCACGAACCTCCGTCCAGAGTTCATCAGGCACTCTATCAATCAGATCTAGTCCCTTAAATCTATTTCTCACTTCCACTGTATAATCATAAGGGATTTGATTGAGGTCATATCTGAATTTTCTAGCGGTTTTCCCTACTTTCTTCAATTTAAGTCTGAATTTCGCAATAAGGAGTTCATGATCTGAGCCACAGTCAGCTCCTGGTCTTGTTTTCGCTAACTGTATACAGCTTCTCCATCTTTGCTTGCAAAGAATATAATCAATCTGATTTAGGTATTGACCATCTGGTGATGTCCATGTGTAGAGTCTTCTCTTGTGTTGTTGGAATATATTCTGGTTGTTTTCTTTTACTAACTTGTCATTCAAGTTAGTGTCCTGTTCTATCTCTACACTTTATTCTGGAAGATTACAAATTTGGGGATTTACTCGTGAAAAGGACTGACTTGGAAAGATATTCGGTGGGCTTGAAGTGCTCGTGGTGAATAGCTGATTGATGGGTGCTCATGTCATGTATTCTCTCATCACATTGACTGTTTCACAGTGCCAATCATTTTGGCATGATTCCATTTCATGTGCTTTCCTTCAAGGAATGACACAATAAATATCAAGTGGATTGAGACTGCACTGACTTGGAACTACCAATCTCAGCCTACACCTCTCAAAACCATTCCTAGTCGATGCTGGGCTCTTGAGGCAGGTCCAGTGTCCAATCAGGCCCAAGACCTTCTGATCAAGGTGATCCTGCTCCTCCCAACTGTGTAATAGGCTGTTTGCAACTGTTTCCATTTTTCCCCTAAAGGTTGTCTCCCTGTAGCTGGGAAAGACCAATCTGATGTCTCGACCTCCAAAAGGGCAAAGAAAATGTGACATGCCTGTGTCTGAAACAATATCATGAAGAATGTGCACGCAGATCCAAAGGACCTCTGCTGAAACAAGGCACTGAATGTGAGATCAAAAATGTCCAGTGGCCTCCCTTTTTGTCACCAATACACTTTATTTCTGCCCACTCATACCCATAGCTCCCACACGGATTACACCCTGAGGAGCTTGCCTTCCCTGGACCCACAGCTCATGCCTCTATTGTGCAAAGAGCAACATTCCTCTCCCAAATGCTCCAAGAGGGCTTGATTCCAGGCCAGGCCTCACTAACTTGCTAAATGTCAACACTCTCTTTCTGCTTCCCTCATCAGACTGTGGTAGATCTGCCTATAGTTCAGGATCCTTGCTAGCCTGAGAAGTTAGCATACCACAAATGCAGCTAAAGGTTGGATTTGGGAACGTCCAAGGTTGCCCACTTCAAATCAAGGGTACCTGTGAATGTCTCATAGTGCATATCTCCTTAAAGATTACCATGACAATATCAGATATTCTACTCCAAGGAGATTGTGAGAACCATCACTCATGTGCAGACAGACCCACATTGTTCCTTTGCTATCGACAACCAAGGATAATACAAAAAGAAAGGAAAGAATTCATGTCAGGATTTTGGGCATGAGCAATGGGACGTCTTCATCAGGACGGCTATTCCCTAGTCCCTAAGCCTGAACTGCTGCCATGGGCATCAATACTCCCGCTGGCCCAGGGTCACTTCATGCAAACAGCCCTCCACAAATCACTTCACTTCACTTCCGTCTCTCATTTATCTGACACTTTGTGACCCCATGGACTACAGCATGCCAGTCTTCACTGGTCATCTAAAACTCCCAGAGCTTGCTCAAACACATGTCCATCAAGTGATGATTCAATATCACTCTTGCTATTCTTTGGAAAATTATGATACCGTCCAACCATCTGATTCTCTGTCATCCAGTTCTCCTGTCTTCAATATTGTCCAGGATCAGGGTCTTTTACAGTGTCAGTTGTTCACAAAAATGTACAAAATATTGAGTTTTCAGTTTCAGCATCCATCCTTGCATTGAATACACGTGACCAATTTCCTTTAGGATTGACTGGTTTAATCTCCATGCAGTGCAGGACTCTAATGAGTCTTCTTTAATACTATAGTTCAAAAATATCAGTTCTTCCAGTGCTCAGCTTTATGGTCCAAAATTCAGTCATACACGACTCCTGGAAACACCATAGCTTTGACTAGATGGCCATTTGTCAGCAAACTATTTTCTGTGGATTTTCAATAATGTCTATATTTGTCACAGATTTCCTTCCAAGGAGCAAGCGTCTTTTAATTTCAGTGCTGCAGTCATCATCTACAGTGATTTTGGAGCCCAAGGAAGCAAAGCCTTTCACTGTTTCCACAGTTTCCCCATCTATTTGCAATAAAGTGGTGGGACCAGATGCCATGATCTTCATTTATTGAATGGTCAGTTTTAAACCACCTATTCAAATCTTCTCTTTCATCAAGAGGCTTTTTACTTTCTCTTCACTTTCTGCCATGAGAGTGGTATCATCTGCATATCTGGGATTATTGACAATTCTCCCAGCAAACTTGATTCCAGCTTGTGCCTCATCCTGCCTGGCATTTCACATGATGTAGTCTGCGTTTGAATAAACTGGTGACAATATAGAGCCTTGAGGTACCACTTTCCCCAACTCTGGAACCAGTTTATTTTTCCAAGTCCATGGTACTGTTGCTCCTTGACCTGCATACAAATTTCTCAGGAAGCAGGTCAGATGGCCTAGGATTCCCATCTCTTGAAGAATGTTCCAGTTTTTCATGTTTGTTCCACAAGTCAAAGACTTTGCCATAGTCATTAAAGCCAAAATAGATGTTTTTCTGGAACTGTCTTGCTTTTTCAATCAAACAATGGGTGTTGGCAATTTAGTCACCGGTTGCTCTGCCTTTCCTAATCCAACCTGAACCTCTGGAAATTCTTCATTCTCCTTCCTTGGAGAATTCATGCATTATTTTTTGACTGTGCGAGATGAGTGCTATTGTGCA
Organism: Moschus berezovskii; assembly: GCF_049115385.1. Taxonomy (NCBI): domain Eukaryota; kingdom Metazoa; phylum Chordata; class Mammalia; order Artiodactyla; family Moschidae; genus Moschus; species Moschus berezovskii. The sequence goes on from NC_142489.1 coordinate 71,505,433, forward strand.
TTAGTTCAAACAGTCTTGGCATTGGCTTTTTTGGGATTGGAATGAACTGATCTTTTCCAGTTCTTTGACCACTGCTGAATTTTCCAAATTTGCCTGCAAATTGCAGCATTTTCACAGCATCATCTGTTAGAATTATACATAACTCAACTGGATATTCACTGCTTCCAACAGCTTTTTCTTGCTGATGTTTCCTAAGGCCTACTTGATTTTGCATTCCAGGATGTCTGGGTCTGTCAGGATGCATTCAATTTATGGGATCCAATATGTTGTCTTCTTTGTGTGCTGTTTCTCAAGGACTCTCTGTTCCTAATCAGTTCCTGCAAAACAGGAACGATCAGAGGTGCACACAATTCTCAGGACTGAGATCATGGGAAAGGACACCTACTTAGATTCCCTTCAGTGACTCCCATCGGTGACTCTCTTCAGTGACTTTGTATGGAAAGGACTATCCATTTTGTTTCAACAGGTGGAATTTCATTGTTTTTAATGGCTGAGTAATCATTTTACTGAAGATATATATGCACGTGTTTCTTCAAATAAAGTACCCTTGTTTCACTCAACACTTGGGTCCCTGCTTCCTTCTCACCAAGTCCAGTCCCCAGATCCCAGTCTATGCTGACCGTGACAACTGGTGCCTGAACAGGGACATGGTGAACATTCTTGGTAAGCAGACGGAGTGACTGTTAGGTCCTGGGGAGATCGGTAAGTGCGGGATTATGAGAGAAACGGCTGGAAATCCCCACCACCTTTCTAGTTTACTTCATCATTTATTTAAGGTTCAACGACATTTGGTTTCACGTCAGCAGATAAAGGCTCATCTCCACACAGTGACTGAATAGAATCTGTGGTTCCCTGGTGAAGGCAGTTTGGATTTAGAAATTTGAAACTGGGTTAAAGGAAATGTTGAACGAGCCACAAGATGGGGAGTAAATAGTCCAACAAATTTCTGACCCTTGTGGAACATCATTAAAGCCGTGACAGTTTCATTTCAAGGCAATTCTAACTGCAACCTCCATATTCGTCAACAAGCTAGTGCTCATTATACGAATATAAATTAAATGATGAGACTTTACATAAAGCCCAATTAGAGCAACATACAATCTTTCAAAACTTTCCCAACATCCCTGTTCTGGCTGTCCCAAGCGCTCCTCCTCCTCTTGTAATGGACACGAAACCGAAGCTCCCCCGATTTGAGGACAAGATGAATCTAATGTTTATACTTCTGATGCTCTCTTTGACACTAAAGCCAACTATAGATATAGATATATAGATGTAGATGATATAGATATAGATATATAGATAGGTGTATGAAAATGATAAGCTCCTAAAACGCACTCATATTTATGAAAACAGAATCTCCACTCATTCTCTTTTACGACAAAGGCTTTCTGATTTACTGGATTTGAAAACTCGAGTCTCTGAGGCTGATGATCTTTTTCTCTATTCTGTGATAAGAAATGGTAATGCTCAAGGGTAACTAATGCCTCAATACAAAGGCGTTGACTTTTCTCACATGCAACAAATGAAAAAGGCTGTAACTATGTACAGCCCTCCTTCTCCGTTTGCTAAAGAACTTCTATACATCATGGCATCTTTTATTGGAAATTTTATTTTATTCTTTAGATACACTGGGAGTTGCTCTCTCCTGTGGTGCTGTCAGAAAGGAGGCCAAAATGCAATGTTAAAAACTATTTGTATATGGAGAATGAAAATCAGGAATGTCAGAGAACCATCACACTCATTCGTGAGACTAAGAATGCTCTTGTTGTAACTTAGGGTCAGAAACTCAGAAAATGCAAACATTACCTGACCCATTGGCTACTTCCTTTAAAAAGGGGAATGAAGGGTGTTTTGTTTGTGGGGATAAGAGCTATTGAAAAAAAAAATTGATTGTCCTAAAAAACACACAGAAAAAAATAAAACTACTAAAAAGCCTCCAGGAATCTGCCTTCAATGTTGTAAAGGGGTACACTGGTTCACTCAAACCCATGTCCATTGAGTTGATGATGCTATCCAGCCATCTCATTCTCTGTCATCCCCTTCTCCTCCTGCCTACAATCCCTCCCAGCACCAGAGTCTTTTCCAGTGAATCAACTCTTCTCATGAGGTGGCCAAATATTGTAGTTTCAGCTTCAGCATCAGTCCTTCCAATGAACACCCAGGACTGGTCTCCTTTAGGATGGACTGCTTGGATCTCCTTGCCATCCAAAAAACTCTCAAGCCTTTTTTCCAACATCACAGTCCAAAAGCATCAATTCTTCAGGTATCAGCTTTCTTCACAGTCCAACTCTCACATCCATACATGACCACTGAAAAAAACACAGCCTTGATTTGACGGACCTTGGTTGGCAAAGTAATGTCTATGCTTTTTAATATGCTATCTAGAATCCAATGCAATGTATTCTCTAATAGTATAACTATCACTAATACAGCTGTTTGTTTTAAATTTTTTAAACTTACCACAAGGAGATATTGTGACAAAAGCAGAAAACCATTTCTAGGAACTGAAGGACACTTTTCTTCCTCTGTCTGTTTTGTATCAAGACGGATGCCTAAACAACGGATGTGGAAAATTAATATTAGCGGGAAAGGGGCATGATTGTATTTCCCAGAGGGACTAACGAAGTCATTTGGCTCCCGCTTCAGAAGATCCACTCCAAAGGAGCTAAGATAGAGAGGAAAAGGTGAAATCCCCGGAAGGAGGACATTCCAGTATAAGCCATGGCTGCCTTAAAAATTTCCAAGAAATGCCAAACTTGACGTCATTGACCTAATGATCTCCCTACTCAGATACAGATAAAAACTCTTAATAACCAGGCTGAAAACCTGGCTTTTGAAAAGGAAATGTCGTGGAATTATGAGAATATTTCTGTCGCTACACTTGCTTTGCTTGCTTTGGCTTTGCCCGCTGAGGCTGACTTGATTAATCACATTTATTAGGCCCCATGAACAGTATCAAATGGCAAAATGAATGAGGAATTCCCCTGGTCGGTAGGTGCCCAGTATGCTACTAGAGATCAATGGAGAAATAACTCTAGAAGGAAGGAAGGGGTGGAGCAAAAGCAAAACCAATACCCAGTTGTGAATGTGACTGGTGATAGAAGCAAGGTCCAGTGCTGTAAAAAGCAGTATTGCATAGGAACCTGGAATGTTAGGCCCATGAACCAAGGCAAACTGGAAGTGGTCAAACAGGAGATGGCAAGAATGAACATAAACAATCTAGGAATCAGTGAACTAAAAAGGACTGGAATGGATGAATTTAACTCAGATGACCATTTTATTTACCACTGCGGGCAGCAATACCTTAGAAGAAATGGAGTAGCCATCATAGTGAACAAAAGAATCTGAAATGCAGTTCTTGAATGTAATCTTAAAAATGACAGAATGATTTCTGTTAGTTTCCAAGGCAAACCATTCAATATCACAGTAGTCCAAGCCTATGCCCCAACCAGTAACGCTGAAGAACCCGAAGTTGAACAGTTCTATGAAGACCTACAAGACCTTTTAGAACTAACACCCAAAAAAGTTGTCCTTTTCATCATAGGGGACTGGAATGCAAAAGGAGGAAGTCAGGAAACACCTGGAATAACAGGCAAATTTGGCCTTGGAGCACGGAATGAAGCAGGGCAAAGGCTAATAGAGTTTTGTCAAGAGAATGCACTGGTCATAGCAAACACCCTCTTCCGACAACACAAGAGAAGACTCAACACATGGACATCACCAGATGGTCAACACCGAAATCAGATTGATTAAATTCTCTGCAGCGAAATATGGAGAAGGTCTATAAGGTTAGCAAAAACAAGACCAGGAGCTGACTGTGGCTTAGATCATGAACTCCTTATTGCCAAATTCAGACTTAAAATGAGGAAAATAGGGAAAACCACTAGACCATTCAGATATAACCTAAATCAAATCCCTTATGATTATACAGTGGAAGTGAGAAATAGATTTAAGGGACTAGATCAGATTGATAGAGTGCCTGATGAACTCTGGACTGAGGTTTGTGACATTGTACAGGAGATAGGGACCAAAAACATCCTCATGGAAAAGAAATGCAAAAAAGCGAAATGGCTGTTTGAGGAAGCCTTACAAAACCTGTGAAAAGAAGAGAAGCAAAAAGCAAAGGAGAAAAGCAAAGATATAAGCATCTGAATGCAGAGTTCCAAAGAATAGCAAGGAGAGATAAGAAAGCCTTCCTCAGCGATCAATGCAAAGAAATAGAGGAAAACAACAGAATAGGAAAAACAACAGACCTCTTCAAGAAAATTAGATTCCAAGGGAACATTTCATGCAAAGATGGGCTCGATAAAGGACAGAAATGGTATGGACCGAACAGAAGCAGAAGATATTAAGAAGAGGTGGCAAGAATACACAGAAGAACTGTACAAAAAAGATCTTCACGACCAAGATAGTCACGAAAACGTGATCACTGACCTAGAGCCAGACATCTTGGAATGTGAAGTCAAGTGGGCCTTAGGAAGCATCACTACAAACAAAGCTAGTGGAGGTGATGGAATTCCACTTGAGCTACTTCATAACTTGAAAGACGATTCTGTGAAAGAGCTGCACTCAATATGCCAGCAATTTTGGAAAACTCAGCAGTGGCCACAGGACTGGAAAAGGTTAGTCTTCATTCCAATCCCAAAGAAAGGCAATGCCAAGGAATGCTCAAACAACCGCGCAGTTGCACTCATCTCACACGCTAGTAAAGTCATGCTCAAAATTCTCCAAGCCAGGCTTCAGCAATATGTGAACATGAACTCCAAGATGTTCAAGCAGGGTTTAGAAAAGGCAGAGGCACCAGAGATCAAATTGCCAACATCCGTTGGATCATGGAGAAAGCATGAGAGTTCCAGAAAAATATCTATCTCTGCTTCATTGACTATGCCAAAGCCTTTGACTGTGTGGACCACAATAAACTGTGGAACATTCTGAAAGAGATGGGAATATCAGACCACCTGACCTGCCTCTTGAGAAACCTGTATGCAGGTCAGGAAGCAACAGTCAGAACTGGACATGGAACAACAGACTGGTTCCAAATAGGAAAAGGAGTACGTCAAGGTTGTATATTGTCACCTTGCTTATTTAACTTATATTCAGAGTACATCATGAGGAACGCTGGCCTGAAGAAGCACAAGCTGGAATCAAGATTGCTTGGAGAAATATCAATAACCTCTAATATGCAGATGACACTACGCTTATGGCAGAATGTGAAGAGGAATTCAAAAGCTTCTTGATGAAAGTGAAAGAGGAGAGTGAAAATGTTGGCTTGAAGCTCAACATTCAGAAAACAAAGATCATGGCATCTGGTCCCATCACTTCATGGGAAATAGATGGAAAAACAGTGGAAACAGTGTCAGACTTTATTTTTTTGGGCTCCAAAATCACTGCAGATGCTGACTTCAGCCATGAAATTAAAAGACGCTTACTCCTTGGAAGGAAAGTTATGACCAACCTAGATAGTATATTAAAAAGCAGAGACATTACTTTGTCAACCAAGGTCCGTCTAGTCAAGGCTATGGTTTTTCCCGTGGTAATGTATGGATGTAAGAGCTGGACTGTGAAGAAAGCTGATGGCCAAAGAATCGATGTTTTTGAACTGTGGTGTTGGAGAATACTCTTGTGAGTCCCTTGGACTACAAGGAGATCAAACCAGTCCTTTCTAAAGGAGATCAATCCTGGGTGTTCAATGGAAGGACTGATGCTAAAGCTGAAACTGCAATACTTTGGCCACCTCATGCGACGAGTTGACTCACTGGAAAAGACTCTGATGCTGGGAAAGGTTGGGGGAGGAGAAGGGGACGACAGAGAATGAGATGGCTGGATGGCATCACCGACTCTGTGGACATGAGTTTGAGTGAACTCAGGGAGTTGGTGATGGACAGGGAGACCTGGCGTACTGTGGTTTACGGTGTCACAGAGAGTCGGCCACAACTGAGCGACTGAACCGAACTGAACTGATTAGTCTTATATACCTAGGCCTCCTTTATTGCAAGTTGTAGAATGGACAGATATAGAACGAATCATATCCACTAATGACACAGTACATATGCATTCTCCTTGGAGATTGGAGGTGCCCTCTCTTCCTGAGGAAGATGGAAAACTAATAAGCATTTCGCTAGGCTATGAAATCCTTCCTTTATGCATGGTCCCAGCAGAATTCTGTATTAATGTTAGTCAACAAAAGTGGGCTTTCATCCTGCCTCCAAAAAAGAATTTCTGTTCATTGCTTGGACTGTTTCCTGCCCTGTCCTTTTATGAAAACCATGTGAATACTATCCAAACTTTCAGAAAAGGACAAAAGTTGAAATGTAAGGGGTTTACGTATAAGGACTCTACATATATTCCTCTTTACTGGGGTAGATGTCAAGCTCAATCATGGAAATTAATATTTCTGGCCATTTACACCATTGTTGATTGGGGAACCCATGGAATGTGGCTATCTAATTGCTCAGATGATCTTAATAATACACTGTGTGATTATGTTACTCAAGTAGAATGGAATATTACCAACAGTTCAATGGAAAACTTCCATGTCATAGGACTCTTTGCCTGGCTTGACAGCAAAATGGCAACTCCTCGCTCTCGAATCATCCTCAATAAATGAATTGGACCTGAACAATGGGACATCTGGAAACTTGATGTACGTACTGAAATACTTGGAACATGGACTTGATATCTCACAGGGACCAGTCGTTGTCATAGTAACTCTTCCTTCCGTTATAATCATTCATATTTTATACAAGCTTGCATCCCCCTTCCTTTTGTTATAGCCATAGGGAACACATAATTTAATGAGACTGTATGTTCTGTGACTTGTATAGATTGCAAGTTGCATACTTGTCTAAATTCCTCTATTTCTCTCTAAAAAAATGAATCCCTTTTGATTCTTCATTCTCGGAACAGTCTGTGGTTGCCAAGTAGATCTCCGACGGCCCTGGGAAGAAAGTCCCATGGTAGGACTTGCCTCCCGGTTACTCTCCAAATTACTCCAACGATCTAAGCGATTCATTGAGTGGCTAATTCTTGGCATTTTGGGACTAATAGCCATTTGCATCACTGCCAGAGTTGCAGGCATTGCTTTACAAACCTCAGTTCAAACCCAAAACTTTATTCAAATTTGTACTAAAGATGCTGATACTGTGTGGGCCACCCAGCCTCAGCCGGATGAGGACGTTCAGGATAAAATACAAGAATTAAAAATGGGCATCCAATTGGTCAGAGAAAAATTAATAGATTTAAAAATGCAAAGATTATTAAAATGTGATTGGATTTCTACACAGCTTTGCGTTACTCCTGTTTGGTTCAACAATAATGCTTACAATTGCGAACAAACTAAATTTCATTTACAAGATATCCATAAAAATGCTTCCTTAAATGTACAATTGTTCCAAAAGAAAATCTTTGAAATCTCCTCTAAGAGTCTATCCTCTTCCAAAAATTTGGAAACCTTAGCTGAACAGCTAGCTGATCAATTATCTGGGCTACTCACTTGAGGATGACATCAAAGCATTACATGTCGTATTGGATATGGAGCCATAATGCTGATAATTATCACGGTGATTATATTTGTAGTATACAGATGCCTTTCAACTAAAATGTTCAGACTAAACAGGCAAACTCAATTGGTCAGTGACTTTTTCACAGAAGCATATGCAGTCACCCCCAATTATGAAAAAATAAAACAGGGAGAATAGTCAGGGGACATTCAACTAAAGGGTTCCAATATGTTTTCTTCCCTTGTGTATCATTTCTCAAGGACTCTCTGTTCATTCTCAGTTCCTGCAAAACAGGGATGAGCAGATCTGCACGCAGTTCTCACGACTGGGATCATGGGAGAGGACACCTGCTTGGATTCCCTTCAGTGTCTCAAAGGATTAACCATTTTGTTGCAACTGGTGGAATTTCATTATTTTTGGTGGCAGAATAATGATTTTATTGACGATATATAAGCATGTATTTCTGCAAAAAAAAAAGTACCCTTGTTTCACTTGAGACTTCTGTCCCCTGCATCCTTTTCTGTTAACTCCATTTACCAGGTCCGGGTCTACGAAGATCGTGACATGGATCTAGCTGAGTGATGACACCATCTTGGTTATCTGGTCATGAAGAGTTTCTTTGTAGAGTTCTCTGTATTCTTGACACATTTTAATAGTTCCTGCTTCTGTTAGGTCTCTAATATTTCTGACCTTTATTGAGCACTTCTTTGCATGAAATCTTCCCTTGGTATCTTTAATTTTCTTGAAGCGACCTCTAGTCTATCTGATTATATTTTTAACCTCTATTTCTTGGCATTGATCAATGACGAAGGTTTTCTTATCTGCCCTAGCTATTCTTCAAAATTCTATATTCAAATAGGTATATCTTTGCCACTCTCGTTTCACTTCCACTTCTCTCTCTCTTTTTTCTTTTTTTCTTCTTCTCAGCTAGTGTAAGGTGTCTTCAGAAAACCGTTTTGCCTTTGTGCATTTCTTTGTCTTGGGGATAGTCTTCATTGCTGCCCGTGTACAATATCACGAACCTCTGCCCTTAGTTCTCCAGGAACTCTATTAGATTTCCAATGATAATCAAAGGGGCTTTTACTTAGGTCATACCTGAATGATCTAGGGATTTTCCTACTTTTGTTGAAATAAGTCTGAATGTTTCAATATGAGCTGATGATCTGAGCCACAGTCAGCTCCAAGTTTCGTTTTGGATGGCTCCATCGAGCTTCTCCGTCTTCAGCTGTAAAGAGTATAATCAGTTTGATTTCGGTATTAACCATCTTCTTAAAAGACTCTGATGCTGGGAAAGGTTGGGGGCGGGAGGAGAAGGGGACGACCAAGAATGAGATGGCTGGATGACATCACTGACTCTGTGGACATAAGTTTGAGTGAACTCTGGGAGTTGGTGATGGACAGGGAGGCCTGGCAAGCTGTGATTCATGGGGTCGTAGAGAGTCGGACACGACTGAGCGACTGAACTGAACTGAACTGTGTGCATGTGTAGAGTCGTCTCATTTGTTGTTGGAAAAAGTTTCCTATGACAGTGCTTTGTCTTGGCAAAACTGTGTTAGACATTGTCCTGGTTCATTTTGTACCTAAAAGCCAAAATTGTCTGTGAATCTAGGTATCTCTTGATGTCCTCCTTTTTCATTCCAGTCCCCTATGATGCAAATTATATCTTTATGTGTGTGTGTCTGTTAATTCTAGCAGATCCTGATGGTAAACATAGAATCACTCAACTTCAGCTTCTCACTGACCTTCAGCTCAATTTCTACTTGAACATTGCTGATCAGGTCATATATTTGTATTATTGTGCTGTTGCATAGTTTGCCTTGAGAATCAGCAGAGATCTTTCTGCTATTCTTAAGAATGCACCCAGGAACTGCATTTCACACACTTTTGTTGACTATGAGTGCTACACCATTTCTTCTCTAGGAATTCTTGCTCACCATAGTAGATAAAACGGTCATCTCAATTAAATTTGCCCATTCCAGTCAATTTTAATTCACTGATTCCTGAAAGGTTGATGTTCATCATTGATATATCTTGTTTGACGAATTCCAAGTTTACTTGAGCCATGGACCTAACTTTCTAAGTTCCTGTGCACTATTGTTCTTTACAGAGTGAGGCTTTTTCCATCACCAGTCACTACCACAGCTGGGTGTTATTTTTGCTCTGATTTCATCTCTTCTTTTTTTTTGGAGTTACTTCTCCATTGATTTCCAGAAGCACATTAGCACCTCCCAACCTGGGGAGTACATCTTTCAGTGTCCCATCTATTTGCCTTTTCATACTGTTCGTGGTGTTTCAAGGCAAAATACTGAAGCTATTTGCAGTTCACTTCTCCACTGGCCCACGTTTTGTCAGAACCCTCCATCATGACACATCCATCCTGGATGGTCCTACATAGCGTGACTCATAGTTTCATTACATTAGACAAAACTGTGATCCACTTCATCAGTTTGGTTAGTTTTCTGTGATTGTGGTTTCCATTCTGTCTGCCCTCTAATGTATTTGCATAAAAGCCTTATAGAAGCTTTCTGATGGGAGGGACAGACTGTGATTGAACCTGAGTCGTTTTTATATAGGTGGGGCCATGTTCAGTAAATCTTTAATCCGATTTTCTGTTTGCAGTGGCAGAGGGGTGGGGTGCGGGTTGTTGTGTTCCAGCCCTGTTGTTTAAACTGAGGATAAACTCCGATATGAGTAATGAAAGTAATTGTGATCTTCAAAAGGGATTGTGCAAGCACTGTTGTATTCAGTGCCCCTCATCCTGCTGCAGCCCACTCTCTGCCCACGGCTCTGCCAGAGACTCCTCGACACTCACAGGCAAATCTGGCTCAGTCTATTGTGGGGACACTACTCCTTATTCTTGTCTCCTGGTTCACACAAAATTTTGTTTGTGCCTTCCATCAGTCTGCTTCAGTTCTGTGGAAGTTCTGTAATAAAATCCCACTGACCTCCAAAGTCAAATTTCCTCTGGGGTTCTCAAACCCTTTGCCAGACCCCCAGGTGAGGAAGTGTGCAGTGCTCCTAGAACTTCCTTAACAGTACGAGACTTCATTCAGAATAATTGTTTTTCAATTTGTCGATGTCTGCTAGCTGGCTTTATTGTGAATTAAATGGCAAACTTCTCCAAGAGGGCATATGCCATAAACTGCATGACCCAGGTCTGTAGCAGCCAGAGACCCTCTCCCCTGTCAGGCCACTGCTGACCCATGCCTCTGCAGGAGACACGCAATCACTGAAAGACAGGTCTGACTCCGGGTCTGTCAGTCTCTGTTTATCGGTGCACCAAATGTTTTCTGTGCGTTCTCTGAGTGTGGCTGGAAGGTATTACTTCTAAACACAATTTCACCCCTCCTACAGTCTTCTTGGGACTTCTTCGTCCTCCCTGGACATGGTGTACATCTTTTTGGTGGGACTTGACGTTCTTTTGTCCATCAACATTCAGTAGCAAGCTGCAATTTTGGAGCTCTCTCAGGAAAAGATAAGTGAAAACCCTTCTGCTTGGCCATCTTTTCTCCCTCACAGGCACACACTAACAAAGGGGAAAAATCGTATACCCCACAGCTGCACTTTCTTCACCTTTCTACACCGCCAGTTATGCAAGGAGCATCTGGATGGATTGTATGCTCACACACTGTATCCGAGGATGCCTGTGGTTTCACAATGAAGGAATCTACATGACATGTCATTTGTCTCACATGATGCTATCATTGGCCACATCAGAGAGGGAGTATGCTGCCTGATGGACGGGTCTGAAACAGCAGTAGGCCAGGGCCTTCCTCTAATGTGTAAAAAATCTCCAGGGCAGTAGGCTATCTTTCTGTTCCTCCTCCTTCCAGTCTCTGTTCGTTTCGGAAGGACCTTGACCTCTTTAAAGTCTTGGATCCTGTTATAGCCATGCCCACCATTTCCACAGGATACCCCACTTCCCATAGACTAAAGGGTCCAAAAGTTTTGCTTTAAAATACCCACACCATTGAACTTACACTGGGTGAGTTCTCAAAGCTTCCCATCTGCTTCTTGGTAGAAATACAGACATCAACGTGGCACAAACTGTGAGTTTCTTTATGTCTCTTGACGTAAACCCAGATTTGTGGACCCACTTTCCTGAATTGTCACTGACTGTCCTTTCCTCATTCCTGTGCTGAACAGGAGCACCTCAGAGATGCATGGGCCAGTCTTCCCCACTCTGTGGCCACCTCATGCCTCCTTCTGCTTGCTGCATGTCTCGTGATCTTTCACCTTCATTTCTACTTCGGCTGTAGTTGGACACACAGCCACATACAGAAACACACACAAACACAGCCATGTCTACCCCCGCATGTACACACAAATGTTCACAGGCACAGGGAAGCATAGCAAGCAGGGAACAAAAGTGTTTCTGTAGCTGAAAAACCAGTTCTTCGTATCAAATTTAGAGATTTCCCTATTTCTCCAAGGGAAGTCTCCATTCTGATCTCCAATATGAAATATAGAGGTGTGTAACTTCCAAAGTGGAGAATTGTCACCTAAGATTGAATAGAGTCAATAAGGAGCATTTCACATTTCATGGACAAAATTCTGTTCTGATATATATTTGAGAAATACAACAAACTCTAAACTTGATGAAGAAACAGTGGGGCCCTAATTTCATTTGTGAAAGAGAAAGCATTCCAAATCCATACTGGTTCTCCATATCTTCAGAGAACCAGTGCCAAGATTTCCATATGGGAACTACACAGAATTCCACACTAAATACCAGAAAACCACCATGCAGATTTTCATACATGACTAATAGAGAATTCCACATTTCACATAAGAAAAATAGAACCCAGATTTTCACGGAGTGAAATAAAAAATACAAGTATCATGGAGTAATACTGGTATCACTATATTTGCATGTAAAAGTATGCTGCTGCTGCTATGTCGTTTCAGTCGTGTCCTAGTCTGTGCGACCCCATAGAAGGCAGTCCACCAGGCTCCGCCATCCCTGGGATTCTCCAGGCAAGAATATTGGAGTGGGCTGCCATTTCCTTCTCCAATGTAAAAGTATCAGTTCAGTTCAGTCGCTCAGTCGTGTCCGACATTTGCGACCCCATGAATCACACGACGCCAATACTCTCTGTCCATCACCCACTCCCGGAGTTCATGCAAACTCATGTCCATCGAGTCGGTGATGTCATTCAGCCATCTCATTCTCTGTCGTCCCCGTCTCCTCCTACCCCAATCCCTCCCATCATCCGTGTCTTTTCCAGTGAGTCAAGTCGTCGCATGAGGTGGCCAAAGTATTGCAGTTTCAGCTTTAGCATCAGTCCTTCCAGTAAACACCCAGTATTGTTCTCCCTTAGAGTGGACTGGTTGGATCACCTTGCAGTCCACGGGACTCACAAGAGTGTTCTCCAACACCACAGTTCAAAAGCATCAATTCTTTGGAGATCAGCTTTCTTCACAGTCCAGTTCTCACATCCATACATGACCACTGGAAAAACCATAGCCTTGACTAGACGAACCTTTGTTGGAAAAGTAATATCTGCGCTTTTTAATACACTATAAATGTTGGTCATAACTTTCCTTCCGAGGAGTAAGCGTCTTTTAATTTCATGGCTATAATCAGCATCCACTGTGATTTTGGAGCCCAAAAAATAAAGTCTGACACTCTTTCCACTCTTTCCCCATCTATTTATCAGTGGGAACAGTTTGTGGAATTGCCTTTCTTTGGAATGGAATAAAAACTGAATGTTTCCTGTCCTGTGGCCACTGCTTAGTTTTCCAAATTCCTTGCATACTGAGTACAGCACTTAGAGACGATCATTTTTCAGGCTATAAAATAGCTGAACTGGAATTTCATCAGTTCCAGTAGTTTTGTTCATAATGAAGTTTCATAAGGATGGCTTGACTTCACATTCCAAGAGGACTGGCTCTAGGTGAGTGATCACATCATCGAGGTTATCTGGGTCATGAAGATTCTGTTAATATAGTTTTTCTGTGTAACCTTGACACCTCTTCTTAATATCTTCCGCTTCATTGAGGTCCATGCAATTTCTATCCCTTATGTTGAATATCTTTGCATGAAATGCTTCCTTGGTAGCTCTAAGTTTCTTGAAGAGGTCTCTAGTCTTTCCCATTCCATTATTTTCCTCTATTTCTTACCATTAATCACTGAAGAAGGCTTTCTTATCACTCCTCCCGATTCCTTGGATCTTTACATTCAGATTGTTTTATCTTTAATTTTTTCCTTTGATTTAGCTTATTTTCTCATCTATTTATAAGGCATCTTCAGCAAACCATTTTGCCTTTATGTATTTTTCTTGAGGAGGGTCTTGATCACTGCCTATTGTACAAGGTCACAATCCTCTGTCAATAGTTCATCAGGCATTCTTTGTATCAGATCTAATCCCTTGAGTCTATTTGTCACTTTCACCGTGTAATCATAAGAGCTTTCATGTAGGACATAGCTGAATGATCTAGTGGATTTCCCTACTTTCTTCAATTTAACTCTTGCTTTGGCAATAAGGAATTCATGTCCTGAGCCACTGTCCACTCCCAGTCTTGCTTTGCTGACTCTACAGATCTTCTGCATCTTTGGCTGTGAAGAAAAAGTCAATCTGACTTCAGTATTAACCATATGATGAGGTACATTTGTAGTATTCTCTCATGTTCCCAGAAGAGGGTGCTTACCATGAGCAGTGTGTTCTCTTGGTAAATCTCTGTTAACATTTGGAAGACTTCATTTTGTAATCTAAGGCCAAATTTGCCTGTTACCCCTGGTATCTATTGACTTCCTACTTTTGCATTCCATTCCCTGTGATGGAAAAGTCATTTTTCTTGTCTGTTACTTCTAGAAAGTCTTGTAGGTCTTCATAGAATCGTTCTAATTCAGCCACTTCAGCATGACTGGTCAGGGCAGACTTGGACTACTGTGCTATTGAATGAATTCCCTTGGAAAGAAACAGAGATCATTCTGTCGTTTTTCAGATTGCCACCAAATACTACATTCCAGACTCTATTGCTTCTATAATGGCTACTCCGTTTCTCCTGAGGGATTCTTTCCCACTGTAGTAGACATAATGGTCATCTGAGTTAAATTCATCCATTCCCGTCCATTTTAGTTCACTGATCCCTAAAATGTCAATGTTCACTCCTGACATCGCCGTTTTGACCCCTTCCTATTTTCCTTGATTCATGGACCTAACCTTTAAAGTTCCTATGCAATCTTGCTCTTTACAGCATCAGGTGTTCTTCCATCACTAGTAACATCTGCAACTGGGTACTGTTGTGTCTTTGGCTCCATCGCGTCATTCTTTTTGGAGTTTCTTCTGCACTGATCTCCCATATCATATTGGGCAGCTACCAACCTTGGAGTTTGTCTTTCTGCATGCTATATTTTGCCTTTACATGCTGCTCATGGAGTTCTTCAGGCAGGAATACTGATGAGGTTTTCCATTCCCTTCTCCAAGGACCACAATTTGTCAGAAACCATAACCATGACCCGTCCATCTTGGGCGGCCCTACAAGCATGGCACATAGTTTCATTGAATGAGTTAAACAAGGCTGTATCCCATGTGATCAGTTTGGCTAGCTTTCTGAGATTATGGTTTTCATTCGCTCTTACTTCTGATGGATAAGGTCAAGAGTTTGTGGAAGCTTCCTGATGGGAACGACTGACTAAGGGAAACTGGTTCTTGTTCTGATGGGTAGAGCCATTCTCAGTTCAGTGCAGTTCAGTGGCTCAGTCATTGACAAATCTTTGTGACCCTATGCACTGCAGCATGCCAGTCCTCCCTGTCCATCACCAACTCATCAAGTTTACTCAAACTCATATTCATTAAATCAGTGATGCTCTCCGATCTTCTCATCTTCTGTCTACTGTTATCCTCCCACCTTGAACTTTTCCCATCATCAAGGTCTTTTAAAAATGAATCAGTTCTTCACACCATGTGGCCAAAATATCGGGTCTCAGCTTCAACATCAGGCCTTCAGATGATTGTTCTGGACTGATTTCTTTTAGGATGAACTCCTTGGACCTCCTTGCCATCCAAAAGACTCTCAAGCCACTTCTCCGTCATCACAATTCAAAAGCATCAATTCCTTGGCTTTCTTTATAGTCCAAATCTCCCATCCATACATGACTACTTTCAAAACCATAACTTCGACTAGACAGAAATATTTTGGAAAGTAATCTCTCTGATGTTTGATATGCTGTCTAGTTTGGTCACATTTTTCTTCCAAAGAGAAAGCACCTTTTAATGTTACAGCTGCATTCCCAATCTGCTGTGATTTTGAATACACTCCACTCCCCAAACCCCACCCCTGGCCAAAAACAAAAAAACAAAAAAACTCTCATTCTTTCCATTGTTTCCCCTTCTATTTGCCATGAAGTGATGGGACAGGTTGCCATGATGATTGTTGTCTGAATTTTGAGTTTTATGTCATCTATTTCACTCTCCACTTTCACTTTCATCAAGGGGCTCTTTAGTTCATCTTCCCTTTCTGTCATAAACTTGGTTCCATCTCCAGGTAAGAAATTATTGATATTTAACCTGACTATCTTGATTCCAGGGTGTGTTTATGCAACCTGGCATTTCTCATGATGTAATCTGCATATAATTTACATAAGCAGCATATCCGTATACAGCCTTGACCTAATCCTTTCCCTTTGGATTCAGATTGTCTTTCCATTTCCAGTTCTAACTTGCATCTTGACCTGCATACAGATTTTTCAGGAAGCAGGTCAGGTGGTCTGGTATTATCATCTCTTGAGGAATTTTCCATAGTTTGTTGTGACCCGTAGTCAAAGGTTTGGTGTAGTCAACGATGCAGAAGTAGAATTTTTTCTTCTGGAACTCTCTTCCTATGTTGCTGATCCAAAAGCTGTTGATAATTTGATTTCTGGTTCCTCTGCATTTCAGAAATCAAACTTGAACACCTGGAAATTCATGGTTTATGTACTGCTGAAGCCTGGTCTGGAGAATTTTGATCATTATTTTGCTAGTGTGTAAGATGATTGCAATTGTGTGGTAGTGTAAACATTCTTTGGCACTGTCTTTCTTTAATGCTAATTGACCTTCTCCTTGTATAAAATTATGGATCATTAGTATGTGTATATTACAAAAACCATCCCAATATTAGATTATGTTTATCGTCCACTTAATTTTTTAAACTAAATTATGAAAAAGGAGTAAAGAAAATAAAAGAATTCTACTTGGTGCTCTCTGATGACCTAAATGTGAAGGAAGTCTAAAAATTCAGGGATTTATGTACACAGAAGTGTCATTCATTTTGATATATTACAAAAAATAAGAGAAGATTGTATAATTTTTATAAAATAAAATTTCTTAAAACAATATTACAAGTCAACTGTACCTCAAGCAGTGAACAAATAAATTGTTCCACCATTTGCAATATTTTGGTCCTTGAGAACATGATAATAAGTGAAATATTTCAGTTACAAGATAACAGAAACTTCAATCACCTGATGGTTTTAGTTAAAACATGTGAATTCAGGAAAAGTGAGTTGAAAATTGTTATCTGAGCTTATTCAAAATCGAGCACGATTGTTCAAGTTACCAACTTGTATCATAGGTCAAATATTTCTTCAAGGAAGATGTTCTAATAGAGACAGGACGGACATAGATCTGCAGATCTTAGCTCAAGATCATTAGTGAAGTTGGAAATACAACTTCAACCACAGTCACACTCTCAATGGTGTGTAGTAGAATATGTATTGCTCCCATTGCTCAGGACCTTCTAGGCCTTCTACCCTAGGGCCGGGTAGTGAAAGACAGAACTTCAGGACAGGCAAAAGGCTATGTATTTCAGAGGCCCAGATCCCTTGATGGAGCCATTCACTGGCCTTCACCAGGGTTCGAAGAAGTAGCCAACATGGCTGATGCTCACCTCCATGACCTAATGGTTGTGGCAAACCGTAGGGGTAACAGTCTATAATACCCAGCCCCCTTTCGGATAGTATGAGAATACCGAGGGCCAACTGTGTTTCGGGCACTTGACTGCCTCATTAAAATGACTGGACAATGTATGAGAACCTTGGAAAGAGAAGGACACGGAGAACAGACAGCTTCCCCTTCAGCTGTGCCTGGGCACTGATGGGAGACCCAAGACCAGATGTTGAGATCTAGCCTGGGCCCAGACAGGATAACCAGACTTCAGAGGGAAACCCTCCTCGTAAGCAGGATGTTGGATGATGAAAGTCATTTTAGGATATTTCCTTTTAGCAAATTGATACTTGCTTCAGTACAGGTTTATAGAAAGAGTATTACCTAACCGTGACCTTACCTCAATAAAAGGATCTGACAGCAAGATATTTGCAACACCTATTCACAACCCTCATTTACCTTTCCTCTAACTGAACTGTGTTGAAAGCTGAGGAGTTTGCTGTAATTAAAGGCATAAGCCACACATCTTGCATTGCTCTGCAATGAAAACCTCTAGTATTTAAACCCCAATCTTTGGAAATAATTTAGTCTAATAATAGGTATTTATTAGCAGTAGCATCTTATGTCTCAGTTCGGTGGATGAGAGAGTGCCTCATTTCAAAACCACTTTCTCTCATGTGTACATGAGAAGTTTATCATTTTCTAGTATAAAACAAATTAGCTGGTGCACTGGGATGAACCAGAGGGGTGGCATGGGGAGCGAGGTGGGTGTGGGGTCAAGATGGGGAACATGTACACCCGAGGCGCATTCATGTCAGTGTGTGGCAAAACCAATACAATATTGTAAACTAATCAGCCTCCAATTAAAATAAATGAATTTAAAATAATGATAATAATAAAAACAAATTAGCAAAACCTGATGGCTACCCCGAGTATCAAGCTAATTAAGGACCAAATTACTGTGACAGATGTAATCAGGTCTATTTGAAGAATACTTATAACTTTGAAAATATTGTAATGACCTGATTTGCTATTATACATATATTATATTTTGCTAGTATACATATATAATATATAGTATTTTGACTTTACATCAATTTTGTAGTTTGTATATATGCATCACAGTTTGGTTTAATACTTATACAAAATTAATTTTTTTCTTTATCTAATGCCTTTATGGAGAGGATATGGAGATTGGCAAGAAACTCTGAGTCTTGTTTCCAATTGCATTAGTCCCAAAGAACCCCTTTTTCTTTAGAATCTGCATTCTCAATTGGGTAGATCTGATTAGTGGGGTGAACATTCAGAGACAGATTACTATAGAGCAGTAACAAGTGAAAAGAAGAAAATCAATATTGTAGAATAATGTTGTCCTCTCAAAATGTGTATTTTGAAGCCGATGGCATCACCGACTCGATGGACATGAGTTTGAGTGAACTCCAGGAGTTGGTGATGGACAGGGAGGCCTGGCATGTTGTGATTCACGGGGTCAAAGAAAGTCGGACATGACTGAGTGACTGAACTGAACTTACTGTACTTTGTACAGAGTCAAAATTATGAGCAATGTGTAATTTTTTTTCTTAACATTTTTGCCAACAGGGTTTTTAGGTAGATATTTTGATATACAGGACAAGGTTTTTATCAGGAAAGGAGAGCAGACACAAAAAACACAGAGACATTTATATGTGAAGACAAAGCCATGTGATGATGTATCACCATCCAAAAGAGGCCTCAGAAGAAAGCAAATCTGGTAACCCTTTGATTACTGGCTAGATCCTGGAAGTATGAGAAAACATTTACTGAAGCTACCTGCTTTATGTCATGTTGTTACAGCAAACCTTGAAAAGACATACACCACTACCACTTGAAAATAAGCTTTCAAGTTCAAAAGAAGCCTACTGTTCATACCCAGTTTCTCAGGGAAAGGAAACTGTTAAAGAACTCTCTGACCCATTAATTGATAATGCTTCAGAATTTTAATGGGAAAAAATCCCGTTCTCCAATGAAAAGAGAAGTATAAAGTACTTAGGAATAAATTTACCTAAAGAAACAAAAGACCTGTATTTATATAGCAAAACCTAAAACACTGCAGAAATAAAGATAATAGAAACAGACAGAGAAATATGTCAGATTCTTAGATCAGAAGAATCAATATGTGAAAATGAGTACACTAGCCAAACACAATAAGTTCACCGCTATCTACCAGTGTTATTGCTGTTGTTGTTGTTGTTTCCACAGAACAAGAACAAACAATTTCAACCTCTAATAGCCAAAGTAATCTTGAAAAAGAAGAATGGATATAGTGGGATTAACCTGCCTGACTTGAGGTTATATTACAGAGCTACAGTCAACAAGAAAGAAAGGTACCTGCACAAGACAAAAATACAGATCAATGGAACAATATAGAAAGCCCAGAGATATATCCACACACATATGGACACTTTATCTTTGACAAAGGAAGCAAAAATATATAATGGAGGAGAAACAACCACTTTAAAAAGCGCTGCTTGGGAAAATGGTTAACAACTGTAAAAGATTGGTGCTAAAAAACATTCTACCACCCTATACAACAATACACTTAAAATGGATTAAACATATAAACATAAGTCTAGAAACTATACAACTCTCAGAGGAAAACATAGGCAGAACAGACTCTAATACGAATCACAGTATGATTCTCTGTGACCCTCCTGAGTGACAGAAATAAAAACAAAAACAAACATGGGACATCATTAAACTTGAAAGTTTTACACAATGAAGGAAACAATAAGCAAGGTGAAATGGCAGCCTTCCAAATGGGAGAAAATAATAGTAAAAAAAGTAACTGACATCCAATTAGTCTCCAAAATATACAAGCTGCTCATTCAGTTCAATACCAGAAAAATAAGCAATCCAATCAAAAAGTGGGACAAAGATCTAAAGAGATTTCTCAGAAGGAGACATACAGATGTCTAACAAACACCTGAAAATATGTTCCACATCACTCATTATCAGAGAAACTCAAATCAATACTACAGTGAGGTACCATTTCACACTGGTCAAAAAACTACCATCAAAAATTACCATCAAAAAACTCTACAATCCAGCAATGCTGAAAAGGGAGCGGAGAAAGGGAACATTCTTACGTTGTTGGTGGGAAGGCACACTAGTATGGGCACTATGGAGGATAGTGTGGAGATTCCTTACAAAAAAAATAAATAAATAAACTGAAATAGAATTACCATATGACCCAGTGATCCCACTTCTGGGCATACAGACCAAGACAACTAGAATTCAATGAAACATATGTACTCCAATGTTCATTGCAGCACTATTTACTATAGCTTGGAAATTGAAACAACCTTGATGTCCAGTTCGAAGATCAATGGTTAAGGATGATGCTGTCATATACACAATTGAATATTCAGCTATTAAAAAAGGGACATGTTTGACTCAGTGCTATGAGATGGATGAAACTGCAGC
This sequence comes from Moschus berezovskii, assembly GCF_049115385.1. Taxonomy (NCBI): domain Eukaryota; kingdom Metazoa; phylum Chordata; class Mammalia; order Artiodactyla; family Moschidae; genus Moschus; species Moschus berezovskii. The sequence continues at coordinate 71,526,260 of NC_142489.1, forward strand.
CTATTATACAGAGGGAAGCAAGCCAGAAAGAGAAACACCAAAACAGTATATGAAACCTTATATATGAAATTTAGAAAGAGGTAACAACAATGCTATAAGCGAGACAATAAAAGTGACACTTATATAAAGAAAAAATTTGGGACTATGTGGGATATGGCGAGGGTGGGATACTAGGAAAGAATAGCATTGAAGCATGAAACACTGAAATATGTATATTATCATATGGAGAACAGATAACCAGTTGAAGCTCATTACATGAAGCAAGGCATGGAAAACTGCTGCTGTGGGACAACCCAGAAGGATGAGTCCATGAGATGGTTGACTGATATAGTAGTGTGGAGGAAACTCTGATGAGAATTCAGTAACCACGAAAGTAGTTCACTTGTATTACAGTAAAATATAATGACCTCATGACCTCTTATCCATCTCATTAAAGTGTGAAACAGGTAAATGTGTTAAAAAGGCCTGGAAAACTTCACTAATACTGAGAACGCCATCAGAAAAGGGAGTCTCAGCCTTCCTGATTAATGCTTGGTAATGTCATGTAATTCGTGGGAAAGAATATGAGGAATATACTCACTCTTGCTATGGAAAGAAGTGGGTAATACGATGGAACTAATAAGCCCTTTCACATATGACTTTAAAAATGATGAGACAGCATGGGAAAGACAGCACAGAAAGCCACACATATGTGGGGTGCAAAGTTCTTGGGGTTCTTTTGTTCTAAGACAGACTTGTTCAATGCCTAAAGCAGCCTGTTTCTAGAAAGGAAGAGATATATATGGGTATCAAGATTATCATTTCCTCTCAGTGCCAGATCTTTCCGTGTGCTCCTTACTGGTCTAGACAAGGGAAAACTTAAATTAGAGTTTATCATTCCCAAATTGGAAAGAAATGTCCCAGTGGACCAATTTCTATCAAGTCAAAACAGTGTCTTTATTTCATATACTAGGAAAGAAGTTTCAAATCTTGGAAGGAGAAAAAGAAGCATAAGACTCTCTACATAGGATACATTTTCATTTCTTTCTTCTTCTTTTTTCTTTTTTTGAAGGTAAAGAAACAGCCAGTGGACTTGAATAAAGTCACAGAGATAATTTAGAAAAATATTAAGCACTTCAGTGTAAGTGACACAATGTCCTATGAGATAATATATAGAACACAATTGCATCTGACTCTAAGTTACATGTTTGTTTCTATGTTCAGTCTTGTCCAACTCTGCAACGAAATGGAATGTAGAACACCAGGGTCCTCTGCTCATGGGATGTACCAGACAAGATAGTTGCTTTCTGTGGCCATTTCCTACTCCACTGTTAGATGTATACAATGAAAAAAAATATTATCCATGATTTTCTTGCATCTCTTTCAACACAAAATAAATTATACAGGCACTTTGCTCCAGCGAATCTTTTTGAAATTCCAAAGAGACCATTGTGAATGAGAAACGGTTAAAATATTTTGGACTCTCATGATCACAGCAAGGCAGACACAAATTAAAGGAAAATATAAACCTCGAAACCTGGCTTACCTTATAATTAAGTGAAGCTCATTTTTTGTTAAACAAATAAGAGAATTTCCCTTCTTTATCTCCTTTTAACAGCTAAAGATGGAGAAATAGGTAGATAGACAAAGTAGAGCTCAGAGAAGTGGGACAGAAATCTCTGTATATGACCCAGTCAGTTTTCAAGGGTTTCACCTTTGTTTTCTTGCTTGTTTGCTTGTTTGTTTTTAAAGAACTCATTTCCCAGAACTTCATAGAAACGTTAATGATGCTGAAGATCTTATGTCACCTTCGTGTTGGTGGGAAATATGACCATGAGCAAGTGGCACTGATTTTCCCTCAGGGCTCCTTGTATAAATCAGTATGTCCAGTATTTATGTTCTCGGTAAGAGGAACCACAAATCAAATATCCGAAATCTGTGGGATCATGAAAATAACAAGACAGTTCCAGGAACAAACAAAAAAATAAACGTATTCTTCTACTTCATTGTTTATAACAAAGGTTTTGACTATGTGGATCACAACAAACGGTGGAAAATTCTGAAAGCGATAGCAACAGCAGATCGCCCGACCTGCCTCTTAGGAAATCTGTATGCAGATCAAGAAGCACCAGTGAGAACCGGATGGAAAACAACAGACTGTTTCCAATTAAGGAAAGGATTATGATAAGGCTGCATATTGTCACTCTGCTTATTTAAATTATATGTAATGCTCACTTCAATCACTCAGTCATATCCGACTCTTTGCGATCCATTAACCACAGCACACCAGGCCTCCTTGTCCATTACCAACTCCTTGAGTTTATGCAAACTCATGTCCATTGAGTTGGTGATGCTATTCAATTATCTCATCCTCTGTCATCACTTTCTCTTCCTGCCCTCAATATTTCACAACCTCAGGAAATTTCCCAATGAGTCATTTAATCGCATCAGGTGGCCAAAGTATTGCAATTTCATCTTCAACATCAATCACTCCAATGAACACCCAGGACTGATCTCCATTAGGATGGACATTTTGTATCTCCCTGAAGTCCAAGGGACTGTCAAGAGTCTTCACCTACACCACAGTCTTCAGTACTCAGATTCTTTATAGTAAACTCTCATATGCATACATGCCCACTGGAGAAACCATAGCCTTTACTATATGGACCTTTGTTGGCAAAGTAATGCCTCTGCTTTTTGATATGCTGACTAGGCTGGTCATAACTTTCCTTCCAGGGAGTAAGCGTCTTTAAATTTTATGGCGGCAATCACCATCTGCAGCAATCTTGGAGCCTAAGAAACAGTGAGCAACGGTTTCCACTGTTTCCCCACCTATTTGCCATGAAGCAATGGGACTGGATACCATGATCTTAGTTTTCTGAATGTTGAGATTTAAGCGAATTTTTCCCTATCCTCTTTCAGTGTCATCATGCGGTTCTTTAGTTATTTTTCACTTTCTGCTGAAAGGGAGGTATCATCGGCATATCTGAGGTTATTGATATTTCACCCAGAAAACTTGATTCCAGCTTGTGCTTACTCCAGCCAAATACTTCTCATGATGTCCTCTGCATATAAGTTAAATTAGGAGAGTGATACTATACATCCTTGCCGTACTCCTTTCCCTATTTGGAACCAGTCTGTTGTTCCATGTCCAGTTCTGTTGCTTCGTGACCTGCATATAGGTTTCTCAAGAGGCAGGTCAGGTGGTCCGGTATTCCCATCTCTTTCCAATTTTCCACATTTTATAGTGATCCATGCAGTCAGGGGCTTGGCATGGTCAGTAAAGAAGACATAGATGCTTTTCTGGAGCTCTCTTCCTTTTTCGATGATCCATCAGATGTTGGCAATTTGATCTCTCGTTCCTCTGTTGTTTTTACAACCAGGTTGAAAATCTGGAAGTTCACAGTTCACGTACTGCTGAAGCTTGGCTTGGAGAATATAGAGCATTATTTTACTATTACTAGTGTGTGAGATGAGCAAAATTGTGTGGTAGTTTGCACATTCTACGGCATTGCCTTTCTTTGGGATTGAAAACATATTGCCCTTTTCCAGTTTTGTGGCCACTGCTGAATTTTCCAAATTAGCTGTCATATTGAGTGCAGCACTTTTAAAGCACCATCTTTCAGGATTTGAAGAAGCTCAACTGAAATTCCAACACCTACACTAGCTTAGTCCGTAGTGATGCTTCCTAAGACCCACTTGACTTCACATTCAAAGATGTATGGCTCTAGATGAGTGATCACTCCATTGTGATTATCTGGGTTGTGAAGATCTTTTTTGTGCAGATCTGTGTATTCTTACTATCACTTCTTAATAGTTTCTGCTTCAGTTATTTCCCTACCATTTCTGTGCTTTATCGAGCCCTTCTTTGCATGAGTTGTTCTCTTGGGATCTCCAATGTTCCTGAAGAGATCTCCCGTCTTTCTCATTCTATTGTTTCCCTTCTTTTTTTGCACTGATCACTGAGGAAGGCTTTCTTTTCTCTCCTTGCTTTTCTTTAGAAATTTGAATTCAAATGAATATATCTTTCCTTTTCTCTTTTGCTTTTTGTTTCCCTTGTTTTCAAAGTTATTTATAAATAAATAACTCTCTCCTCAGAGAGCCATTTATTTATTTATTTATTTGCATTTCTTTACCTGGGGATGGTCATGATCCCTGTCTCCTGTACACTGTCAGGTACCTTCATCCATAGCTCATCAGGCACTCTGTCAATCAAATCTAGTCCCTTAAATCGAATTTGCACTTCCAGTGTAGTGTCATAAGGGATTTGATTTAGGTCATACTTGAATGGTCTAGTGGTTTCCTCCAGTTTCTTCAACTTCTGTCTGAATTTGGCAATAAGGAGTTCAGGATCTGAGCCATAGTCAGCTTCCTGTCTTATTTTTGCTGACTGTATAGAGCTTCTTTATTTTGGCTCAAAGAATATAATCAATCTGATTTCAGTGTCGACCATCTGGTGATGTCTATGTGTAGAGTCTTCTCTTGTGTTGTTGGAAGAGGGTGTTTGCTTGACCCATGCGTTCTCTTGGCAGAATTCTATTAGCCTTTGCCCTGTTTCATTCTGTAGTCCACAGCCAATTTGCCTGGTACTCTAGGTGTTTCTTGACTTCCTAGTTCTGCTTTCCCGTATACTGAAAAGGACGTCTTCTTTTTTGTTAGTTTTAGAAGGTCTTGAAGGTCTTCACAGAACTTTCAACTTCCGCTTCTTCAGTGTTACTGATCAGAGCATAGATTTTGATTACCATGATATTGAATCGTTTGCCTTGGAAAAGAACAGAGTTCATTCTGTCGTTTTTGAGATTGCTCCCAAGTACTGCATTTTGGACTCTTTTGTTGACTATGATGGCTACTCCATTTCTTCAAAAGAATTCCTGCCCACAGTAACAGATATAATGGTCATGTGAGTTAAATTCTCCCATTCCAGTCCTTCTTAGTTCACTGATTCCTGGGATGTCAGTGTTCACTCTTGCCATCTCCTGTTTGACCACTTCCAATTTGCCTTGATTCATGGACCTAACATTCCAGGTTCTTTTGCAATATTGCTCTTTACAGCATCAAACCCTGCTTCCATCACCAGTCCCGTTCACAACTGATTGTTGATTTTGCTTTGACTCGATTGCTTCATTATTTCTGGAGTTATTTATCCACTGACCTCTAGAAGCATATTGGGGAGCTACCGATGGTACATCTTTCAGTGTCCTTTCTGTTTATTTTCATGTTTTTCATGGGGTTCTCAAAGCAAGAATACTGAAGTGGTTTGCCATTCCCTTCTCCAGTGGACCACATTCTTTCCACTTTGGTGAAGGGCTGTCATCTAAGTAAAAGACAATTTCTTCTTGGAGAAAACTCTATGCAAACCTAAACATTGTATTTAGAAGAGACATTCACCTTGGTTACAAAGGCCTCCACTTCACAAACCCCTGTCGTTTATCCAGTAGTCATGTGCAGGTATGGTAGCTGGGATATAAAGAAGACTGAGAGAAGGACATTCTATGGCTTTCAACTGTGCTGCTGCAGAAGATACTTCAGTTCAGTTCAGTCGCTCAGTCGTGTCCAACTCTTTTCGACCCCACTAACCGCAGCACGCCAGGCCTCTCTGTCCAACACTAACTCCCAGAGACCACCTCAACTCATGTCCATTGAAAGGCAATGCCATCCACACATCTCATCCTCTACCATCGCCTTCTCCTCCTGCCCTCAACCTTACCCAGCATCAGGGTCTTTTTCAATGAGTCAGCTCTTAGCATCAGCAGTCTAAACTATTGGAGTTTCAGCTTCACCTTGAGGCATTCCAATGCACACCCAGGCTTCATCTCCTTTAGGATGGATTGGTTGGATCTTCTTGCGGTCCAAGGCACGCTCAAGAGTCTTCTCCAACACCACAGTTCAAAAGCATAAATTTTTCGGCTCTCAGCCTTTCTTAGAGTCCAACTCTCACATTCATACATGACCACTGAGTAAACACCAACCTTGCCTAGATGGACCTTTGTTGGCGAAGGAATGCCCCTACTTTTTAATATTATATCTCGGTTGGTTGTAACTTTCCTTCCAAGGAGAAAGCATCTTTTAATTTCATGGCTGCAACCACCATCTGCAATGATATTGAATCCCCAAGAAATAGACTCTTAGGGGTCCCTTGGACTGCAAGGAGATTAAACCAATTCATCCTAAAAGAAATCAATCCTAAGTATTCATTCGAAGGCCTAATGATGAAGTTGAAACTTCAGCTTTGGCCAGCTGATGCAAAGTGTCCCTTCACTGGAAAAGTCTATGATGCTTTTTAAGATTGATGACATTTGAAGAAGGGAGTAATAGAGGATGAGATGGTTGGACCATATCAGAAATACAATGGGTATGCATTTGAAGAAACTCTGGAAGATAATGAAAGATAGAGAGGCCTGTTGTGCAACAGTCCATGGTGTCAAAAAAGAGTTGAAGACAACCTGTTGACTGAACAATGGCACTCAATATCTCTAGAATTATTTCTACAAATCACTCTAAATATACTTAAAGAAAGTAGTAACAAATAACAACTAAGGTGGTATAATAGAAGATGGTTTAATGATTATTTTTTTAAATATGGGAACTGTAGATTCTGAGAGAAACAAAGCTTAGAATTTAATAAATTTTAAGTATTAGTGTGAGGGAGGAAACAGGAAGATGAAGGAGGAATACGATAGGGAGACAACTTTCTCCGCCACAAATTCATCCAAAGCACATTTGAACGCTGAGTAAATCCCACAAAGCAACTTCTGAATGCCGGTAGAGGACATCAGGCACCCAGAAAAACAGTCCATTGTCTTGGAAAGGAGGTAAGAAATAACATAAAAGATAAAAAGAGAGGCAAAAGAGGGAGGGATGGAGGTACATCAAGGGAAGGGAGGCTTAAGAAACAGAGAAGTTTCCAAACACCTGGAAATACTCACTGGTGAATCTGTGCAATCCTTGGAACCTCAGAGGTCAACATAACGTGAAGGAAAAATAAATAAATAATTAAAATCTACAGACTATATGCTCAGCAGTAACTCCAGGGGAGAAGCAGCACAGCTGCCCACAGCCCCAACTAGCAAGCAGGGGCTGGGAAGGTAGGGGCGGGCTGCATCCCTTAGAGTAAGGACCGGTCCTGAAAGCACTGAGGGAAATATGAAGGAGCTAACTTAAGACAGCTAAGCAGACAATGGGATAGCTACCCCGTGAAAGGCGAAACGCCTCAAGCTAAGACAATGCCAGACCTACACATAGAAAAAAGGACTGAACAGAGCTAGCCAGCTGAGGTCAGCCCATCCACCATCCCACCCTGAGACAGGCCGGAAAGGGCAGCCAGAGCTGAAAGCGGGCAATCTCGGCCCCAGAGAGGCATCCAATATCAAGCTGTAAGCAGTCTTCTTTGCTAACCAAGACTTCTTGGGTTCTGGCCGGTTGATATCCACCTGAGAAGGTGCACTGATTGTACGCACAGAAAACCAAGCAACAGTGACGGGGGACGCAATAAGTCACAGCGACTGTGCTGGCCAAACACCTGGTCACCTGAGCTGCTAGGACTGGGCAAGGGCAAAAAACGTAGGCCCAACCAAATCTGCACCTTTGTGGAGTATCTGAGAACCAGAACCTGAGCGGCTTAGACCAGGGATGTACATCCAACCCAGTGCCGGCCTCGGACGCTTCCCAGCAGAGCAACCTAAAGCCTGTGCAGTGTAAACTGGGACAGCACACACGCTGTGAGCAGGGGCAAATCCAGTGTATCCAAGATACTGCAAGCACTCCCCACTGATGCCACTGATATTTGTCTGCAGCTTACCTCCCTCCCCACAGTACTACCGAACAGGTGAGTTTAAAAAAGTGTCTACCACTGCCCTTGTGTCAGGACAGGAAATAGACACCGAAGAAACCATCAAACAGAAGAAGATTAAACAGAAGGAACTGAATTGGAAGAGACAGATGGAGAAGTCTTGAGCCTAGTGCAAGAATAAGACTGAAAACCAGAGGCAGAGGCTTAAGTCCAAATCCTGAGAACACCAGAGAACTGCTGTTCTAGGTAACATTACTTGACAAAAGCTCATTAAATGCCTCCATACTTTCACTGAAACCAGGCACCACCCAAGGGTCAACAAGTTCCGGAGAAAGACATACCAAGCTAATTCTCCAGCAACAGAGGAGAATAGACATGATCTTCAATATAAAGGTGGCCCAAAGCCACTCCAACCCCAATGACATCTCATAATTCATTACTGGACAGTTCATTACACTAAAGGGAGAAGAAATCCAGCTCCACCCCGCAGAACACCGACACAAGTTTCCCGAACCAGGCAACCTTGAAATGCTACACTTCCAAGGCCACACACAGAGATGAAACTACACAGTAAAGAAAAATCCACACACTGCCAGAAGAAGGTAATGGCACCACTAACAGAGCAATATAAGCCAGACGAAGAGGCAGATAAATATCCAAAAAGTAAAGGAACAGGGTAAATGCGCACCAAAAAAAAAAAAAAAAAAGAGTAAGATATAGGGAATCTACTTGATAAAGAATTTCGAATATTGATAGTGAAAATGATTTAAAATCTTTAAAACAAACTGGAGTTACAGATAAATAACCTGGAGACAAGGATCGAGAAGATGCAAGAAAGGTTTAATAAGGATCTTGGAGAAATAGAAAATAGTCAATATACAATGAATAATGCAATAGATGAGATCAGATACACTCTGGAGAGAACCAACAGTAGAATAATGGAGGCAGAAACCAGTTGATAAGTGACCTAGATGATAGAATTGTGGAAATAAATGATTCAGAGAGGAAAAAAAAATGATTGAAAATAAATGAGGACCATCTCTGAGACCTCTGGGACAATGTTAAATGCCCCAATATTGGAATTGTAGAAGTCCCAGAAGAAAAGACAAAAAGAAAGGCCATGAGAGAATACTTGAGGAGATAATAGTTGAAAACTTCCTTAAATGGGGAAGGAAATAATCACACAATTCCAAGAAACACAGAGAGTCCCTAACACGGTAAACCCAAGGCGAAATACTCCAAGGCAAACAGTAAACTAACAAAGATCAAACACAAAGAACAAATATAAAAAGCACAAGGGAAAACCAACAAATAACACACAAGGGTTTCCCATAAAATTAACAGCTTATCTTTCCACAGAAACTTTTCAGGCCAGGAGGGAATGGCAAGACATACTTAAAGTGATGATATAAAATATCCTACAGCCAAGGTTGCTATACCCATCAAGGATTTCATTCAAATACGAAGGAGAAATCAAAAGCTTTACAGACAAGGAAAAACTGAGATAATTCATCATCACCAAGCCAGCTCTCCAACAAATGCTAAAGGATCATCTCTAGACAGGAAACACAGAAACGGTATATAAACTCCAACCCCAAACATAAAGAAAATGGCAACGGGATCACACTTATCAATAATTATCTTAAATGTAAATCGGTTGAATGTCCCAACCAAAAGACAAAGGCTGGCTGAATGGATACAAAAGCAAGACCTCTATATATGTTGTCTGCAAGAGACCCACCTCAAATCAAGGGACACATACAGACTGAAAGTGAAATGCTATAAAAGATATTCCACGCAAATAGAGACCTAAAGAAAGCAGGAGAAACAATACTCATATCGGATAAAAATAGACTTTAAAACAAAGGCTGTGCAAAGAGACAAACAAGGACATTACATAGTGATGAAAGGATCAATCCAAGAAGAAGATATAGCAATTATAAATATATGCACCCAACATAGGAGCACCACAATATGTAAGACAATTACTAGCAAATATGAAATGGGAAATTAACAACAATGCAATAATAGTAGAAGACTTTAATAGCCCACTCGCACCTATGGATAGATCAACTAAACAGAAAATTAACAAGGAAAGACAAACTTTAAATGATACAATAGACCAGTTAGAACTAATTGATATCTATAGGACATTTCACCCCAAAACAATGAATTTCACCTTTTTGTCAAACACACACGGAACATTTTCCAGGATAGATCACATCCTGCTCCATATTTCTAGGCTTGGTAAATTAAAAAACAAACAAACAAACAAACAACTGAAATCATCCCAAGCATCTTTTCTGACCACAATGCAGTAAGATTTGATCTCAATTACAGGGGAAAAACTATTAAAAATGCCAACGTATGGAGGCTGAAAAACACACTGCTAAATAACCAACAAATCATAGAAGAAATCAAAATGTGCATAGAAATGAATGAAAATGAAAACACAGCAACCCAAAACTTATGGAACATTGTAAAAGCGGTGCTAGGCAGAGGTTCATAGCACTACGGGCATACCTCAATAAATAAGAAAAAAGTCAACTAAATAACCTAACTCTACACCTAAAGCAAATAGAAATGGAAGAAATGAAGAACCCCAGGCTTAGTACAAGGAAACAAACATTAAAATTAGGGCAGAAATAAATGCAAAAGAAACTAAAGAGACCATTGTAAAAATCAACAAAGCCAAAAGTTGGCTCTTTGAGATGGTAAATAAAATTGACAAACCACTAGCCAGAGTCATCAAAAAAAAAACGGGAAAATAAAACCAAATCATTTAAATTAGAAAGGAAATGGGAGAGATCACAACAGAGAACACTGAAATACAAAGGATCATAAGACACTACTATCACCAATTATATGGCAATAAAATGGACAACTTGGAAGAAATGGACAAATTCTTAAAAAAGTACAACCTTCCAAAACTGAACCAGGAAGACATAGAAAATCTTAATAGACCCATCACAAGCATGGAAATAGAAGCTGTAATTAGAAATCTTCCAGCAAAAAAAAAGCCCAGGGCCAGACGGCTTCACAACTGAATTCTACCAAAAATTTAGAGAAGAGTTAACACATTTTCTACTCAAACTCTCCCAGAAAATTGCTGATGAAGGTAAACTTCCAAAATCATCTAGAGCCCACCATCACCATAATCACAAAACCTGGCAAAGATCCCACAGAAACAGAAAACTATAGGCCAATATCACTGATGAACATAGATGAAAAATTCCTTAACAAAATTCTAGCAATCTGAATCGAACAACACATTAAGAAGATCATACATCATGACCAAGTGGGCTTTATACCAGCAATGCAAGAATTCTTCAATATTCGCAAATCAACCAATGTAATACAGCACATTAACAAGAAGGAAAAAAAAATGATTATCTCAAAAGATTCAGAGAAACCCTAGGACAAAATTCAACACCCCTTTATGATAAAATCCCTCCAGAAGGTGGGAATAGAAGGGACATATCTTAAGATAATTAAAGCTATATATGACAAACACACAAGAAACATTATCCTCAATGGTGAAAAACTGAAAGCCTTTCCCCTAAAGTCAGGAACAAGACAAGGGTGCCCACTCTCACCACTACTATTCAACATAGTTCTGGAAGTTTTGGCCACAGCAGTCAGAACAGAGAAAGAAAAAAAAAAAAAGAAAGAAATCCAAACTGGAAAAGAAGATGTAAATCCCTCACAGTTCACCAATGACATGACCCTCCACACAGAAATCCCTAAAGACTCTACCAGAAAACTACTAGGGCTAATCAATGAATAAAGTAAAGTTGCAGATTTTAAAATCAACACACAGAGATCCCTTGCATTCCTATACACTAATAATGAGATAATAGAAAGATAAATTAAGGAAACTATTCCATATATTGTTGCAATGAAAAGAATAAAATACTTTGGGATCACTTCAGTTCAGTCGCTCAGTCGTGTCTGACTCTTTGCAACCCCATGAACCACAGCACGCCAGGCCTCCCTGTCCATTACCAACTCCCAGAGTTCACTCAAACTCATGTCCATCGAGCCGGTGATGCCATCCAGCCATCTCAGTCTCTGTCGTCCCCATCTCCTCCTACCCCCAATCCCTCCCAGCATCAGAATGCTTTCCAGTGAGTCAACTCGTCGCGTGTGGTGGCCAAAGTATTGCAGTGAAAAGTCCTTCCAATGAACACCCAGGATTGATCTCCTTTAGGGTGGACTGGTTGGATCTCCTTGCAGTCCAAGGGGCTCTCAAGAATCTTCTCCAACACCACAGTTCAAAAGCATTAATTCTTCGACGATCAGCTTTATCACAGTCCAAATCTCACATCCATACATGACAATGGGAAAACCCATAGCCTTGACTGGACGGACCTTGGTTGGCAAAGTAATGTCTCTGTTTTTTAATATGCTATCTAGGCTGGTCATAACTTTTCTTGCAAGGAGTAAGCGTCTTTTAATTTCCTGGCTGCACTCAGCATCTGCAGGGATTTTGGAGCCCCCCAAAAAATGAAGTCTGACACTGTTCCCACTGTTTCCCTCTCTATTTCCCATGAAGTGATGGGACCGCATGCTATGATATTCGTTTTCTGAATGTTTAGATTGAAGCCAACTTTTTCACTCTCCTCTTTCACTTTCATCAAGAGGCCTTTGAGTTCCTCTTCAATTTCTGCCATAAGGGTGGTGTCATCTGCATATCTGAGGTTATTGATATTTCTCCCAGCAATCTTGATTCCAGCTTGTGCTTCTTCCAGCCTAGCATTCCTCATGATGTACTCTGCGTATAAGTTAAATAAGCAGGGTGACAATATACAGCATTGACTTACTCATTTTCCTATTTGGAACCAGTCTGTTGTTCCATGTACAGGTCTAACTGTTGCTTCCTGACCTGCATATCCACCTAAAGATACAGAAGACTTATATAGAAAACTGTAAGACACTGGTGAAAGAAACAAAATAGGACACTAATAGATGGAGAAATATACTGCGTTCGTGAATTAGAAGTTAAATATTGTGAAAATGTGCATACTGTTTAAAGTAATTTATACATTCAATGCAATCCCTATCAAGCTACTAACTGTATTTTTCACAGAACTAGAACAAATAATCTCACAATTTGTATGGAAATACAAAAAAACCTTCAAAAGCCAAAGCAATCCTGAAATAGAACGGAACTGAGGGAATCAACCTGCTGGACTTCAGGTTCTACTACAAAGCCACAGTCATCAAGACAGTATGGTACTGGCATAAAGACAGAAATATAGATCAATGGAACAAAATAGAAAGCCCAGAGATTAACCCATGCACCTATGGGCACCTTATCTTTGATAAAGGAGGCAAGAATATAAAATGGAGAAAAGACAGTCTCTTTAACAAGTGGTGCTGGAAAAACTGGTCAGGCACTTGTAAAAGAATGAATCTGGAACACTTCCTAACACCATACACAAAAATAAACACAAAATGGTTTAGAGAACTAAATGTAAGACCAGAAACTATAAAACCCTAGAGGAGAACTTAGGCAAAACACTCTCCGACATAAATCACAGCAGGATCCTCCATGACTCACCTCCCAGAATTTTGGAACTGAAAGCAAAATAAACAAATGGGACCTAATTAAAATTAAAAGCTTCTGCACAACAAAGGAAACCATTAACAAGATGTAAAGACAGCCTTCAGAATGAGAGAAAATAATAGCCACTGAAACAACTGAAAAAGAATTAATCTCCAAAATATACAAGCAGCTCCTGTAGCTCAATTCCAGAAAATAAAATAAAATAAAGACACAATAAAAAATGGGCCAAGGAACTAAACAGACATTTATCCAAAGAAGACTTACAGATGGCTAAGAAGCAAGTGAAAAAATGCTCAACATCCCTCATAATCAGAGAAATACAAATCAAAATCACAGCGAAGTACCATTGCACACCAGTCAGAATGGCTGCTATCCAAACGTCTACAAGCAATAAATGCTGGAAAGGGTTTGGAGAAAAGGGAACCCTGTTACACTGTTGGTAGGAAAGCAAACTAGTATAGCCACTATAGAGAACATTGTGGAGATTCCTTTAAAAACTGGAATTAGAATTGCCATACGATCCAGCAGTCGCACTCCTGGGAACACACACTGAGAAACCAGAACTGAAAGAGACACATGTATTCCAATGTGCAATGCAGCACAGTTTATAATAGCCAAGTCATGGAATTAACCTAGATGTCCATCTGCAGACCAATAGATAAGACAGCTTTGGTACATATACACAACGGAGTATTACGCAACCATTAAAAAGAATACAATTGAATCAGTTCTAATGAGGTGGATGAAAGTGGAGCCTATTATACAGAGTGAAGTAAGCCAGAAAGAAAAACACCAATACAGTTTATTCATGCATATATATGGAATTTTGAAATATGGTAACGATAAGCCTGTATCAGTTCACTTTAGTTCAGTTCAGTCGCTCAGTCATGTCCAACTGTTTGTGACCCCATGAATCACAACACGTCAGACCTCTCTGTCCATCACCAACTCCCGGAACTCACTCAAACTCATGTCCATCGAGTCGGTGAATCCATCCAGCCATCTCATTCTCTGTCGTCCCATTCACAAGACAGCAAAAGAGACACAGGTATAAAACAGTCCTTTGGACTCTGTGGGAGAGGGATGATTTGGGAGAATGACATTGAATCATGTATATTATCATATGTGAAGTGAATCACCAGTTCAGGTTTGAAGCATGATGTAGGGCGTTTTTGGCTGGTGCACAGTGTTGAGCTGGAGGGAGTATAATGGCAGGAGAGATGAGGGAGGGGGAGTTCAAGAAGGGGAACTCATGCACAGCGGGGGTGGATTCATGTCAATGTACTGCAAAACCAATACAATATTGTAATTAGTGACCAATAAAAATAATAATAATAAATAAAAATAAGTAAAAGAATTAGTGTGCAAGTAAAATTACATCCAAGCAATAAACAATGAAGGAACCCTCGTGGCTATACTAATAGTAGACAAATAAGTCTTTTAAGCAAAAATGTTTTGAGACAAATGGCATTCAATATTATTATACAACAGTTTTTAAATTTGTTTTAGTTGTAGTATAATTAAAGTATTGTAGTGGATTTTGCCCTTCATTGATATGAATATGTCATGAGATTAAATATGTTCCCAATCCTGAGCCCCCTCAGGATTAAGTCTGGCTGAAGAAAACACAATTCTCAAGTTTTTGGCTGTGCATTTTTCCCAATCAGTAGAACAAATTCCAGGAATTTAAAATAAGTGATCCTTGTAGAGCACCTCAACTTTCAAACTACATGTCTAATTTCTTACTTAGGATAGTCCTGAATATCAGAGGCTTACTATTAGGTACTATAATTTGAAGGAATTCATGTTTCTATAAATTGGTGACATCAACTGATAATCCTTCTTTACTTTTAGAAAAAATAACCAGTGCACCTTCTCAGGCGTATATCAACCAGCCAGAAACCCAAGAAGTCCTGGCCAGCAATGAAATCTGCCTGCAGTTTGGAATCAGACGCTTTTCTGGGGACACGATTGCCCCCTTATGGCTCTGACTGCCCTCCCCTGCCTGTCTCGGTGGGGGATAGGTTTTCGCAGCTAGCGAAATGGAGGGAGGGAAGATGGTTGAGGAATAGGATGGGGAGACCACTTTCTCCTGAATACATTCATCAAAAGAACATTTGAACACTGAGCAAATTCCACAAAACAACTGAATGCTGGCAGAGGACATCAGGCACCCAGAAAAGCAGCCCATTGTCTTCTAAAGAGTTGGGAAAAAACAAAAGATAAAAAGAGAGACAAAAGAGGTAGTTTTGGGAGCTCCATCCTGGGAAGGGAGGCATAAAATAGAGAGACGTTTCTGAACACCAGGAAGCACTCTCACTTGTAAGTCTGTGGTGAGCCTTGGAAACTCAGAGGGCAACATAACCGGGAGGAAAAAGAAAGAAATAATCAAAAACTACAGATTACTCTCCCAATGGTAACTCCTAGCAGAGAAGCAACACAGAAGCCTGCATCCACCAATAGCAAGTCGGGGCTGGGCAAGGATGTGCAGGCTGCATTGAGGACCCGGCCTGAATGCCTCAGGGCAATCTGAGAGCTAACTGGAGATAGAAAAGCAGACTGTGGGATAGCTACCCCAGGAAAAGGCGAAAAGCCCAAACCTAAGACTCCGCCAGACCCACTCACAGAACAAAGGACCGAGCAGAACTAACTAGCTGCGAAAACCTATCCCCCACTGAGACAGGCAGGGGAGGGCAGTCAGAGCCAGAAGGGGGCGATCGTGTCCCCAGAAAAGCGTCCGATTCCAAACTGCAGGCAGGTTTCTTTACTGGCCAGGACTTCTTGGTTTTCTGGCTGGTTGACATATGCCTGAGAAGGTGCACTGGTTGTACACCCAGAAGACCCAGCAGCAGGGACCACAGAGGTCATAAGTCTCAGCGACTGTGATAGCCAAACACCTGGTCACCTGAACTGCTCAGATCAGGGAAGGGCACAAAACTCAGGCCCAATCAAGTGTGCACCTTTGTGCAATACCCAAGTACCTGAACCTGAGTGCCTCAGGCCAGAGATGTGCATCAAACCCAGAACCTCTGTGGGAGAGGGTGAGGGTGGGAAGATTTCGGAGAATGGCATTGAAACATGTATATTATAATATGTGAAACAAATCGCCAGTCCACGTTCGATGCATGATGCAGGATACTCGGGGCTGGTGTACTGTGTTGAACCAGAGGAATGTCATGGGAAGAGAGGTGAGGGGGGGGGTTTCAAGATGGGGAACACATGTGCACCTGGGGCAGATTCATGTCAATATATGGCGAAATCAATACAATAATGTAAAGTAATTAGCCTCCAATTACATAAATTTTTAAAATGTTAAAAAACATAAAAGAAAAAAATGGCAATCAAATGAAGTGAGGAATATTTATGTCTAGAGTCTGAATTTATTCTATTTTAGCTCAGAATTTTAAGTTTTTGCTTTATGGTTTGTCTGCACATACTAAAGCAGTCCTTGGTGCAGATTTTACTTGACAAATGCCCTGGTACATATTTTACTTGACATGTTCACTGTGATGCATTTCTTGCCACTTGCCCAAGTTGGCCAAGGACTGACTCATTTTTCAATTTAATAAACAATTTGAAATTGGAGAATAATAGCTTTACAATGTTTGTTACTTTCTGTTGTACCACAATGTAAATCGGCTATCAGTATATATACATGAGCCTCCCTTTTGAGCAGCCCTCCCACCTGTTCTTGAGCCTGCCCTGCTACCCCACAATCCACTCCTTTAGGGCACCCCAGAGCCCTGAGGAGGAGCTGCTCACCAGCTAACTACTTCATACTTGGTATTGTACATATGTCAGGGCATCCTGCTCAAATTGTGCCACACTCTATTTACACTTCTGTCTCCAAGTCTGTTCTTAAACTATGCATTTCTTTTCCCACTCTTCAGATAGATTCTTCAGAACCAGATTTCTAGATTCCACATATATGCGTTAATCTACAATATTGGACTTTCTGTTTCTAAATTACTTCACTCTATATGATAGGCTCTAGATACATCCATATCTCTAGAATTAATCCACGATTTTCCTCTATATGGATGAGAAATGTTCCACCTTAAGGATGTGCCATAACTTCTTTATCCATTCATCCGTAGATGGACACCTAGATTGTTACATAACTTGTTTAATGTAAATGGTATTGCAGTGGATACTGGGATACACATTTTTTTTTCTTTTTCCAATGGTGGCTTCTTCTGTGTGTATGTCAAACAGTGGGATTTTGGACATATGGTAGTTTAATTAATAGTTTTCTAAAGAATATTCATACTCTGCTCTATCTTGGTAGGAGTTGGTGATGGACAGGGAGGAGTGGTGTGCTGTGATTCATGGGGTCACAAAGAGTCGGACACAACTGAGCGACTGAACTGAAATGAACTGATCTGAAAAACACTGTAGAGTGTTGCCTTTCCTTTACATCATCTCCTATATTCATTGTTTTAAGGTTTATGTGTGTGCCTGTGTGTGTGTGTATATATATATATATATATATATATATATATATATAAAATGTTTGTTAATTTATAATATAAATATTTGCATATTTATAAATTTGTATATTATTTTAATTTTATTTTATTCTTGGGGTTCTCAAGGCAAGTATACTGAAGTGGTTTGCCATTCCCTTCTCCAGTGTATATATATAAAATGTTTGTTAATTTATAATATAAATATTTTCATATTATATTTATATTATACATTTGTATATTATTTTAATTTTATTTATATATTTTAATTATATTTGTATTATATTTTTTAATTGTTATTTATATGTATATATAAATATTCACATCACACACACACACACACACATTTGCTTCATTATTTGGTTACACCAGGCCTTAAATGCTGCATATGGAGTCTAGTTCCATGACCAGGGATCAAACATGGAACCCCTGATTTGGAATCATGGTGTCTTAGCCACTGGACCATCAAGGAAGGACCCTACTGTAGATTTTTTATGATGATCACCATGCAGAATAGTGTATGATACCTCACAGTTGTCTGGATTTGTATGCCTTTACTATGTTGAGGTAATGTTTGCTACGCTCAGTTTCTGAAAAATTTTTTATCACACATGCTTGTTGGATTTTATTAAAGTTTCATTTTTTTTCTATTGAGGTGATCATTAAAAAAAAGGTGGCAAAAATACGCAGAAGATCTGTACAAAAAAGATCAAGTTAATCACGATGGTGTGATCAATCACCTAGAGCCAGATTTCTTGGAAGGTGAAGTCAAGTGGGACTTGGAAAGCATCACTATGAACAAAGCTAGTGGAGGTGATGGAATTAGAGTTAAGCTAATTCAAATCCTGAAAGATGATTCTGTGAAAGTGCTGCACTCAATAGGCCAGCAAATTTGGAAAACTCAGAAGTGGACACAGGACTGGAAAAGATCAGTTTTCATTCCAAACCCAAACAAAGCCAATGCCAAGGAATGCTCAAAATACCGCACAATTGCACTCATCTCATACGCGAATAATATCATGCTCAAAATTCACAAGCCAGGCTTCAGCATGCATGAATGGTGAACTTCCAGATGTTCAAGCTGGTTTTAGAAAATGCAGGGGAACCAGAGATCAAAATGCCAACATCCGCTGGATCATGGAAAAAGTAAGAGAGTTCTAGAAAAACATCGATTTCTGCTTTATTGACTATGTCAATGTCTTTGACTATGTGGATCACAGTAAACGCTAGAAAATTCTGAAAGGGATGGGAATAACAGACCACCTGACCTGACTCTTGAGAAACCTATATGCAGGTAAGGAAGCAACAGAACTGGATATGGGACAGACTGATTCCAAATAGGAAAAGGAGTACGTCAAGGCTGAATATTGTCACGCTGATTATTTAAGTTATATGCAGAGTACATCATGAGGAATGCTGGGATGAAGAATCAGAAGCGGGAATCAGGATTGCTGGGAGAAATACCAATAACCGCAGATATGCAGATGACACCACCCTTATGGCAGAAAGTGAAGAGGAACTAAAACACCTCTTGAGGAAAGTGTAAGAGGAGAGGGAAAAAGTTGACTTAAAGCTCAACATTCAGAAAACTAAAATCATGGCATCTGGTCCCATCACTTCATAGCAAATAGATGGGGAAACAGTGGAAACAGTGTGAGAGCTTTTTGGGGCTCCAGAATCACTGAAGATGCTGATCGCAGCCATGAAATTTGAAGATGTTTACTCCTTGGAAGGAAAGTTACCACCAGAGTAGATAGCATTTTAAAAGAGTAGAGACTACTTTACCAACAAAAGTCCTTCTAGTTAAGGGTATGATTTTTCCAGTTGTCATGTACAGATGTGAGAGGTAGACTGTGAAGAAAGCTGATCGCCAAAGAATCAATGCTTTTGAATTGTAGTGTTGGAGAAGACTCTTGAGAGGCCCTTGGACTGCAAGGTGATGCAACCAGTAAGGAGATCAGTCATGGGTGTTCATTGGAAGGACTCATGGTAAAGTTGGAACTCCGGTATTTTGACGACCTCATACAAAGCGTTGACTCACTGGAAAATACTTTGATGCTGGGAGGGATTGGGGGCAGTAGGAGAAGGGGACGACAGAGAATAAGATGGCTGGATGGCATCACTGACTCAATGGACATGAGTGGAGTGTACTCCGGGAATTGGTGATGGACAGGGAGGCCTGGCGTGCTGTGATTCATGGGATCACAAAGAGTCAGACAGACTGAGAAACTGAACTGAACTGAGGTGATCATATGGTTTTAATCCTGAAATTTGTTATAATGCATCTCATGGATTAATACACAGCTACCGGAGAATGTCTGCATATCTGGGGAAAAACCTCAATGTTAAAGCTGTTCGATAATTTTAAAGTGTTGATGGAACCTTCTTGGGATGATTTTGTTGAGGATGTTTGCCTCTATGTTTGTTTATGTGATACTGGTCTATAATTTTCCTTTTCCGTGTTAACTTTGTCTTTGCTATCAGGTGATGCTGTACTCGTAGGATGAGTTTGTGGGGTTTCCTACCGTTGTAGTATTTTGGAAATGTTTAAGAAGCCCGTATGTTAACATTTAACTTAAAGGTTTATAAAACACCATCTGACATCATCTGGACCTTGAATGTTGTTAGCTGGCAAATTTTTCATAGCAGTGTCAATATTAGTGGTTGTAATGTTGTGTTCAAATTTGCTGGTTCCTCTTAGCTGCGTTCATAAGAAGTAGTCTGCGGTTTCCAGATTCTACATTTTATTGGCTTAAAGTTCTTTGTAGTAATCTATCATGATCTTTTGGTATTTCTGTGCTGTTGGTTATAATGTGTCCTTTCTCATGTATGACTTTATTGATTTGAGTGTTCTCCCTTTTTTGTTGATGGCTCTGGCTCATGTTTTATGTATTTTCTTTATTCCCTCCAAGAGCCCCCTTTTTGTATTATTGATCTTTGCTACTATTTTCATCTTTTTTCCCCCCGCACTTCTCTGTTTTTTTTTTTTTTTTTTCCCAAAACCAATTTTTGGTTTTGTATTTATTCTTCTGTCTAATTGCTTTAGTTGTAAGTTTAATTAGTGTTTTATACTGTTTCATGTGTTTTATGCAATCACAATTTCATTGTCATTAGTTTGTATGAATATGTACTTCATGGAAAATAGACGGGGAAACAGTGGAAACAGTGTCAGACTTTATTTTGGGGGGCTCCAAAATCGCTGCGAATGCTGACTGCAGCTATGAAATTAAAAGATGTTTACTCCTTGGAAGGAAAGTTATGATCAACCTAGATAGCATAATAGAAGGAGAGACATTTCTTTGCCAACAAAGGTCCGTCTAGTCAAGGTTATGGTTTTTCCAGTGGTCATGTACAGATGTGAGAGTTGGACTGTGAAGAAAGTTGATTGCCAAAGAATTGATGCTTTTGAATTGTGGTGTTGGAGAAGACTCTTGAGAATCCCTTGGACTGCATGTAGTTCCAACCAGTCCATTCTAAAGGAGATCAGTCCTGGTTGTTCATTGGAAGGACTGATGCTGAAGCTAAAACTCCAATAATTTGGCCAACTCATGCAAAGAGTTGACTCACTGAAAAAGACTCTGATGCTGGGAATTGGGGACAGGAGGAGAAGGGGAAGGAAGAGAATGAGATGTCTTGATAACATCACTGACTCAATGGAGGTGAGTTTGAGTGAACTCAGTGAGTTGGTGATGGACAGGGAGGCCTGGCATGCTCTGATTCATGAGGTCTCAATGAGTTGTGTACGACTCAGCGACTGAGCTGAACTGATACACACACACACACACACACACACACACATATATATATATATATTTTCTCTCTGACTCTTCAATGATTTCTTGGCCATGAAGAGGTGCATACATGAACCTCAATGTATTCATGCTTTTCAGTTTTTTCTTTTCTTTGTTATTTATGCTTTGTTTGTTTTTTCTCTCCCACCCATGAATGACATATAAATCATAACGCTGTGGTTAAAAAAAAAAATCTGATACAATTTTGATTATTTTAAATTTACCAAGTCCTGATTAGTGATCCAGCTTTTTATTTATTCAGAAATATTTCTTTTGACCTTGCGAAGAAACTGCACTCTGCGGGTTTTCGGTAAAATCTACTTCAGTATCAACTGAATTGTCAGGTCTGCTTGTTCTTTAAATTTGTACTACTTCATTTAAAAATTGAAAGATAATTGTTTCCCAATGTTGTTCTGGCTTCTGGTGTACAAAGGCATGGAACAACCTAGAATACACATATGGCAGTTATTGTGCTATCATCCATTTCTTGTTATTTAGCTGTTCCATGACCTTCGTAAGTGTTTCTTGTATGATCTCCATTTATTTTCGGAGAGGTTTGATCATCTATCCTATCGTTACTCTCAATTTTTTTTCAGTGACAATTTCTATTTCCTCTTTAATTATGACATAAGTATTTTTACCTTGTTTCTTTGCCTGCAAAATGCTTTATTGTCTTCATATTTGCTTAGATTATTATGTAACTGGTCTTTCCTACCCGAGGTATAGGATGGTAGTACTTGCTTCCAGTCTGTATCCTGAACGTATAAGTTTGGTCCAGTGGTTTGTGTGTCCATGGAGGGGGAGGGACTGGCAACTACATTCTTGTAGCCACAGCTGATGCTTCTCTCTCTCATTGTGGGACCGTGTCAGAGGAGTCTTTTTCAGGTGTGTATAGGTTTAGTGTACTTTAGACAGTCCATCTGGGAATGATTTGGCTTGTGTTTCTGTCTTACATTGTGTGTGGTGTGAGGCAGCATCTCTGGGTAGTATAGGCTTTTGGATGGAATGGTTCTTCGTTTCAGATGGAGGCCTTCATAGAGACTCTCACCAATTAATATTCATTAGAACTGGGAATTATCTGTTGGTCTATGATACATTGTTGAAGCCCTAGGTGATCAGGCCCAACTTCCAGTCAGAGAACCAAGATCACATAGTAAAAGATTAGACAGGGGAACAAAGGAAGACAGACAAATGGTAAGAAATCAAAATCAAACCACAAGTAAAATAATAGAAGCAGTAATGACCATAGGGAAGAACACAGAATCAAGAGAACTAAGCAAATATATTCTAAGACATAAAACAACACCAGAGCAGAGTGCCATCTGAAGAATATAGGAAAAAACTCTGACAAAATGATAAGAGCTTTCCCACAGAACAAGAGAAAATCACAGTTAATAAGGATATATATGTTTATTTAAAAAAATGACAAGAAACAACACACAACATCAACAAAAGGCACAGAAATCAGGAAAAGAAAATGCACAATAGATACATACCAATATAAAAAATCTTAAAACACCAAATAAGCAAGAATAATTAGAAAGCTTTTAAGTGAGACAGAGAGTGAACCACCACGCATCATAGCAAAACATCGGAAGTACAATGAATGTTACCTAGGGTCCCTGGGTTTTGGTCCTGAACATGTGCCACAGCACAAATTCACCTCTCTAGAAAACTCACCAAATGTGGGCAGAACTTAACTCTGGATCTTCAGTAAGGACAGGTCAGACTCTAAACTGGGATTACTCCTTTGTTCTGAGAGCTGCAACAGCCTGCGTATTTTCATTCGTTGGAAATCTATTGTCCTTTTTTATCCCATAGAGAAAGCATCTGCAGAGTTGATTGCATGTATTTAATCTGCGGCCTGCTCAGCTGGTGGGAAAGTTTTCAATCCTTTTCCTTCATTTCCCTGATCCTGAGTCTCAGATGTAGTTTGATAACAACCTCTCCGTGTGGTCACCAGAGAATGCTGTCCCCAAGACCCTTGTGGAACACTTGGGCTTGCCTTGGTGAGCACAGGATAAAGAGGTAAAGCTGCTGGGACTGTAGGAACCCTGGTGGTGTCAGTTTTGCAGAGGAGCCAGCGACCATGGGCAGAAAAATTATGGCCCTCATGGGATAGTTTTCTAGCCTGTGGTGGCAGAAGCATGTGTGATAGTTCCAGTTGGTCTTTTTCTATTGCCTGTAGTAGGTCTCAGCATGTGGCAAGAAGGGGAAATTCAATGCTTTCACCACATCCTCTGTGTGACTGAGTACTAAGGTCCCACTTTGTCAGTTTGGGATTTTTCAAAGGCATTCATTTCTGCACAATTTGTCATCCCAGTTGCATAATTCCATCTCCACATAGTCAATCAGTTCCCTCACAATTTGCCTTTCTAACCCCATGCTTGATCTTCTACGCCCTTGTACACTGGTTGACCTGGCCTGCCATTTAGGGCATGCAGGACCACACCACACATTCTCTGTTTGATTTTCACTAGAGGAAAATTATATTTCATCAGCTACTTCACCTTGCTTCCTTTCAGTCAAAATTAATTTAAGTTTAGTGAGGTCGCTTGCTTGAATCCTCAATCTATTCCCTGATTCTCCATCTCCCACCACAAGAAACAGGCTTGGTTCTATTCCTCTCGTCCTCCTCCCATCTTCCCTCCATTCTTCTCAGTTATGTCTACTTTCCATATATACCTCACTGTTGAGCAAGATCTTCTGCTAATATCCATTTGATGCTCTGGAGGAAGTGTTGTCTTGATAGAAGTATTATTTGTCATGCCTCCGTAAAGAGAGTTGCACTCAATGTCCTCTTATTTTCTGCGAAATCAGAAATTCTGATCTTATTTCTAGGCAAGCTCTGTAATTCCTTTATGCATGCCGGTGAAACAACAAACTTTAGCTGACATGAATTAATCAGTTTGATGGGCGGTTACATACATAGTTACGTAATCGTTACATCATTGATTTTGAACACGCAAATAAACACATTTATTTTTCTTGAAATTTCTGCTAATGAGGAATTGTCATCTGATTAATGGCTCAGAGGTGAAAGCATCTGCCTGAAATGAGGGAGACCTGGGTTCTATCCCTGGGTTGGGAAGATCCCCTGGAGAAGGAAATGGCAACCCACTCCAGTATTCTTGCCTGGAAAATCCCACGGACAGAGGAGCCTGGTGGGCTATACTCCACGGGGTAGCAAAGAGTCAGACATGACTGAGTGACTTCACTTCACCAAGAAACTATAGATCTTTTCAGGATGAGAAGTGGTACAGGAATTGGGCTCAAAAAGTCAGTCCCTGAAAATATATAGCTATTTGTCAAGCTGTCCTGACATTTTCCCAGAGCACAGATTCCTTATTTCAGCTCTGGAAACTTAACTGTTTTAAGTGGGTGTCAAAGGTCAGAGAGTGGCATGGGCATAATTTAATTCTTGTATAGGAAGATGGCAAGGGCCCAGGAATGTGACAATTGGTAGATAATAGCTTAAAAGAGAGAAACAGAGAAAAAAAGTGCAGAACAAAACAAAGCAAAACAGGGAGGTGTAGTTAGTCATTGAATCTTAAGGAAAACCTTAATTGGAGTTTGGATCATAGTGAAAACAAGGGGATTTCATAAAGTTATCTACATTTTCTTTATTGTCTCTGTTACTGGCATAGACTGCGTGTGAAAATGAGGTCATTTTGGTGTGTTTGACTCTTTGTGACCCAATGGACAGTAGCCTACCATCTCCTTTTGCTGGACATCTTCTAGACGCAGTGATCAAAACTGTGTCTGCCCCATTGCAGGCAGATGCTTTAGCATCTGAGCCACCAGGGAAGCCCTTTGACTGCGTGGGTCACAACAAATTGTGGAACATTCTTAAAGGGATAAGAATACGGGACCACCTTACCTGTTTCCTGGGAAACATGCATGCAGGTGAAGACACAACAGTTGGAACTGGACAAGGAACAATGAACTGGTACATAATAGGGAAGGAAATACATCAAGGCTATATATGGTCACCCAGCTCATTTGACTTCTGTGCAGAGTGCATCATGGATAGTAACTTGCTGAAAGAATCTGAATCTGGAAACAAAATTACTGTGAGAAGAATGAATAACCTGAGTTATAAGATGACAACACAGAAATGGATGAAAAATACCAGGAAGTAAAGAGCCTTCTGATGAAGGTGAAATGGGAGAGTGGAAAAGCTGGATTAAAACTCAATATAAAAACAAACACTCAAAAAATAAGCTCATGGAATTTGGTCCCATCATTTTGAGATATATTGATAGGATACAATTGAATTAGTGACAGGTTTCCCTTTCTTGACCCCTGATATCACTGCCGAATTGACTGCAGCCATGAAATTTAAAGGAACTTGCACTTTGATGAAAAGCTGTGACCGATCTAGACACCATGTTAAAAAGCTGAGAGATTACTGAAAAAGACCTGACTAGTCAAAGTTGATTTTCGGGAGGAACGTGTGGAGGAATGAGCAGAACCACAAAAACTGAGTGCCGTAATATTGATGTTTTGCAACAGAGCCTGGAGAAGATGTGTGAGAGTTCCGTGGTGAGTTTGGAGTTCAAACTGGAAAAGCTTGAAGGAAACCATCTCTGACTGTCTCAGAAGGACTGATGCTGAACATGAAGAGCCAATATATTGGCCACATGAGGCCTAGAGCAAAATCACTGGGAAGAAACCGATGCTGGGAAAGATTGGGCACAGGAGAAGTAGGGAAGGGCAGAGGCCAAGATGGCCGCAAAGCATCACTGACTCAAAGGTCAAGGATTTGAGAAAGCTCTGGGAGATTTGAAGGGTAGGCAATCCCCGGGTTCTTTCTGTACATGTAGTCACAAAGAATTAGACAAGAGTGAGTGACTGAACTACATCAAAAAATTAGTCTTGGCAGTGCTGGGAGATAGTTCAGATAGAATGGTAAGCCTGTCATTGTACCTGGGATGATAAGTGATATTCAGGACAATTAGAAAGAACAAAGCTCTTGTCAGTTTACTTCCTTTCCTCCCTCACATTGTACTTCTCACAATGTTTTTGGAGAGCTTCCCAGAAAAGGAGAACTCCTGCGGAGTCATGTGGTATCCTGAGACAGAAACCTTACCGCATCAGCCACTTGGATCTACAAGCTTGGTCTGAGGCAGAAGCATGTATTGTCTGTAAATATCTGCTAGAACTGCCAATCTTCTGATGTGTTAACAGGCATGATATTTGATCTTAAGGATGAGTTGAGAGTTAAGCAAACTTATATCTTCTCAATCAAACTCTGTAATTGTGGGAGAAGCATCTTAGACTTGTGTATTCTAGTTACCCTTAGGAAAGCTTACAAGGGGTTACATTACTAAGCAAGGATGTAGGTAGGAGACTGGATCCATTTAAACTTTGCTACTTGCCTTCTCTGTACATAGACCATTCCTCTTTTAGTGTCACAGTTTTTGTCTTCAGATGAGGGTTGAAAATTGTGGAACTGTGTGAATGTATCTGAAGTCCCATGAAACAGAAGACAGGGAGTACACAGTTTTCCTCTTTGAATCAGATCTCAAGATTTTTGCCTTAATCGATTTTCACTATCAGTGCATCTCAAATATTCATACATTCTTTTTATTTATTTATTTATTTTAATTGGAGGCTAATTACTTTGCATTATTGTATTGGTTTTGGCATACATTGACATGAATTTGCACATGTGTTCCCCATCTTGAAACCCACTCCCACCTCCCTCCCCAACCAATTCCTCTGGTTTATCCCAGTATACCAGCCCTGAGCATCCTGTATCATGCATCGAATATGGACTGGAGATTCGTTGCACATATGATCATATACATGTTTCAGTGCCATTATATGATGATTGCCACACAGAGCTGAAACCAGAATTCATGTATAGTCACTATCTTATCAGTGTGGTAGGGCTTGGATATTGAAGATTTTATCTACGAAGTATGTGGGCCATGTTATCACTTCCTTCTATTTAATTGTCTATTTTAACTGATACCCTTGTGAAGGAGGAAGGCCACTTCTACCATGTGGGAACAGAATTACAGATTTCATCATTAGTTTCTTTGATCCCTAAGAATGTTATTAATAATGGAGAGTGTGCCACCTCCTATAGGAACGTAGTATCCTATTACAGGAAGGCTTGGTTGAAACTCCACTCACCTACTTAGCTTCTCTGGTATTGCCAAATTAGTAGGTGGGTGTTTTTGTTATTGTCAGACATCACAGACTTCTAAGGCCCCTCTCAACTTTCGAGGGCTGATTGTGACAGTGACATAGATTTTAAGTATGTTAGGGTGGAGTAGCTTGGTTATTATCGAAATGCTTTCAATCTCTGAGACTCATCCATTTGTCTTGTACTTTGAAATACTAAAACAGACCTTTGAATGGACATTTTGATTTGTACCTCTTTATACTATTGAATTAGCCGTTTCTTCAGCCAAAATCTCTAACATGAAAGTGCAAAAGAGAACCCAGACGTACACTCACAATCACATTCTTAATCTGATACACACACACACACACACACACACACACAAGGAGAGTCACAATCTTACATGCCCAAAACACAATTATGAAAGGAAAAGAAAACCAAAGTACTCACTGAGGGACACTTATGAAATTCACAGAGTTCTCTGATATCTGTTTCTAGGCCTAATGTTGGAAGTTATTTTGTAGTCAAATGATTTCACTCTAGTGACATTTTAAATCAGAATGTTTCAAAAGATAAAACATTGATCTACATCCCATGGGATCTTAGAATATTTGCATGGAAAACTATTCTGTGATTTGATGAAAATAAAGTTGTAGTGTAACAATATTGAAGTCATATTGACCTCTTTAGGCCCTTCATTGACACATTTGCTTGTTATATTTTAAGTATCCAATTTCATCCCCTGATCTTGTCCCATCAAATTTTTCTACTTTTTCCCCCAATCTTCTGTATTTACCTCACTTAATTTTTGTTTTCAGTTTTGCAATTTTAGGCACCAATTATAAAGTAAATACATAAAGGAAAGAAAATTGAATTCATGTACAATGCTTCCCTAAGGTATTGAGCTATTTTCTCTATAAGCTCTGGAGAATGACAGGTACTGATATTTCAAAGCCAAATGGGAATTGATAACAAAGGGAATGGACCATCTTACCAGGTTTCCCTTGGTATGACAATTGAAGTACAGGTTAATGCTGTTAGTACAGGTTAGTACTGTAGCTTTTCAACATGATATATTGAATGTCCTTGTCCATGTCTTTTCTAAGTTATCACAGAGTACTAAGTGGATTATTCCTGTTCTTTATGAGAAGGACCTGACACTCAAAGCAGAACATGAAAAGAAGTAAAAGGGACTGAGAACGAATAATCAGTACATGGCAATGAAATAGCAAATGGAATCACCTTTAAGGTGATATTGCTCAAAGGATGCAAATTGGACTACATCGTCAGTCAGTATGTCAATTCAGTTGCTCACTCCTGTCTGCCCCTTGGCGACCCCATAAGTCACAGCATACCAGGCCTCCCTGTCCATCACCAACACCTGAAGTTCACTCAAACTCTTCTCCATCAAGTCGGTGATGCCAAGCAGCCATCTCATTCTCTGTCTTCCCCTTCTCCTCCTGCCCCAAATCCCTCCCAGCATCAGAGTCTTTTCCAGTGAGTCAACTCTTCACATGAGGTGGCCAAAGTATTGGAGTTTCAACTTCAGCACCAGTCATTCCAATGAACACTCAGAACTGATCTCCCTTAGAATGCACTGGTTGGATCTCCTTGCAGTCCACGGGACTCTCAAGAGTCTTCTCCAACACCACAGTTCAAAAGCTTCAAGTCTTCGGCTATCAGCTTTCTTCACAGTCCAACTCTCACATCCATACATGACCACTGGAAAAACCATAGTCTTGACTAGCCAGACCTTGGTTGGCAAAGTAATGTCTCTGCTTTGCATATGCTATCTAGGTTCACCATAACTTTCCTTCCAAGGAGTAAGTGTCTTTTAGTTTCATAAAAAAAACTGAAATCTAAAACAAGAGCATTGAACTTTTGGCTTGAAATCATAACTAAGAACACCAATTTCAATAACACTTACCATTGCTTCAAAATGCTTACCTCTTAAATGTAATTTTTCAGTGAAAGAAAACGTGTGTTTGTTGACCATTCCTTTATCTACACAGATATTCCACAGATTTCACTGTTCATTAGCTGCAAGAATGAAAGTGGTCAACTTAACTTGATGTTGTCCTATGTGGGTAACTATCCCAAAACAGGGATCTGACTTGATGTTTCCACCAACATCTAAAGGAATGAACCCAAATTTGAGATTACAAAGATTTCTAGGTAGTGTTCATGATATCTGGATAGTCCAACAAGCAGACACTTTGTTCAGAGTATTTCGTTGTGAAATATATTAGGGGTCAACCATTGATATTGATCCCTGCTTACTCCATGACTTTTCTAGATTATTAAAATTAATGATTCTTTTTTTTTTTTTTATTCATGTCTCCACAACTACTATTGAATTTTAAGGTACTGGGTCCTGAAACTACATGCTTAGAATGGGTTCTTATAGACTGTAAACTTCATGATAGCAGCAGTCATTTTATAGTTTGAATTCCCACATTTAACATTCTTGTAAATATAATAAATATTTATCAACTTGGAAAAAGTTATCAGTAAAGAGGAAAGGCCAATTATGATAAAACTGACGGTTATAGGAATATGTTGAGTAATGTATATAGCATTTGATTGGTTATGACATTTCTTTATTGATAACTTACTAAGTACTTAAAATGTATCATTTGCAGGCTCTAATTTTAGCTGATGTGAAAGATACCTAAAGAGAGTAGACCCAAAACACATGGAAGATCTGAATGACAGTTCCTTCCAACTCCAAGAAAGAGCTGAGACAAAATTGTGAGAAGGGGCTTAGCATGACTGAAATTAGGTTGAGAGATTGTAGCTCCGGAAGCACAGTATAAGAGAAAGATAATGAAATTGTTAAGGAAAAAAGATACCATGTCTTCACAGAACTTGTTCATCACACTGATGTGCTGCAATCACCACCAGGAATGTATTATGTCTCTGTGTGAACCGATAACCAACATCTAAACATGCATTCGGAAATATAGGGTGGAATCTTGGTTTCAGGAAATAAAGGTGTGCCTCAAGGACAGCATCTTCCCTGGTGGCTCAGACAGTAAAGCGTCTCCCTGCAATGTGGGAGACCCGGGTTTAATCCCTGGGTCAGTAAGAGCCCTGAAGAAGGAAATGGCAACCCACTCCATTATCTTTGCCTGGAGAATCCCATGGATGGATGAGCATGGTAGGCTACAGTCCACAGGGGTAGCAAAGCGTCGGACACGACTGAGCTATTTCACTTTGGCTTTCACTTAAGGACAGCAGAACAAAAATGTCCCTATACATTATCACTTGTAAAATACGTATCTTGTGCTGACCATGGGCCAGTCACTGGTTATGTCATGTTTTCTTTGGTATCACAGTGTCAGTACAGTGGTGATCATGATATTGATGATCATGATTTTATATTTTCAAGTACATAATGAATTTCTATACTGAAGATAACCTTCCTTCTACCCTTTTAATACTCTACCAGTATCTAATAGAATATAATGTAACTGTGACTGCACTAAGGTGCATACTGTGCATTTCCATTTCCTTGATTTTATTTGTATTTCTTCCTTCACCCATACACTCCTCATGTAGACACCCGTTCATTTCAGCAGGGATGATTTCAGAAATCACTTTACATCCATTACCTCTTTTCCCTTTGTTCTCATTTTCTTGCTTACAAATATTAGATCAGGCGTCATTGACCTAGGATGCATAATGAATGTTTTCTTGTCCTGAAGAGTTTATAAAACAGTACAGTAAAATAGCCAGACATTAAACTAAGCCTCATTTTTCTCTTCATTGTTTGAAAAAATAAAATGAAACTATGAAGATGAACATGCAACTTTATTGTTCAAATGCAAGTATTGTAGGTATTTGTTGACATCTCCCAACAACAATTTCAATCTTCATTAAGCTCCATAATCTGACATTTATTTGATAGGTCCGTTTTAATTAGCATGGTTTTCACAAAACGATGATTCTTGATGAGTTGACTTGAAAGAGAGGAGGCAGATGTATAAGTGATCTTTGGCACTGAGGGCCATGAATTGCCTCTCTTTTGAAGGTCACGGAAAGGACTGTCATGGGCTGACATATCACTATATCTATCTGGAAACTTAGAAGGCTCCACCATCAGTCTAGAATAACTGCTCTGTAATGGAGATAGCATGTGGTTCTGAGAATTCGATGTAGTTTTCATAGGCAAGTCCTCAACGTGGCCATTTACCTGAGTGTAGCTGCTATGTGAGTGCCACTGAAAAATGCTCAACTGATTCAAAACAGCAGGTTGATATCCCACAATCTGTTCTGTTTGGCTAACTGATATTGATGATGGGGAAGGTAAGTCACACAGAGCTAGAGCTCTTGTATTAGCGACTGTCTGGCTGATGTGAGGCTTTTGTATGAAAGGCACACTTAAACTGGTGGAGGCTGAAAATGTACTCTCTCTACTAGTTTTAGGAAGAAAATCAGAGTTACGATCATCTATGTTGACACTTGTTTTAACACGCTTCTTCTTGCAATCTCGAACTAATGAAGATATTGCAGACACATTGTTAATCCCAATTCTTTTTATTCTTACTAAAAGTTGAGGATAGCTTCTTTTGAAATTTGGATTATAGTAGATCTGTAACTAAAGTCAAAGTATACAATTATTTAGTTTCTTTATAAACCAAGTTAAAACTGCCATAAAAGCTAAACTATAAAAGTTTATTCCTTCATACAGATGGCTAACAAACACAAGAAAAGATGCTCAGCATCACTCATAATCAGAGAAATGCAAATCATAACCACAATAAGGTATCCTTTTGTGCCAGTCCTAAAGTCTACAAGCAATAAATACTGGAGGGGGTGTGGAAAAAAGGGAACCCTCTTATACTGTTGGTGGGAATGCAAACAGCACAACCACTATGAAGAACAGTGTGGAGATTCCTTCAAAAACTGGAAATAAAGCTGCCATAGGACCCAGCAATCACACTCCAGGGCATACACACCAAGGTATTTATCGTAGCACAGTTTATAATAGCCAGGACATGGAGGTAACCTACATGTCCGTCTGCAGACGAATGGATAAGAAAGCTGTGGTACACATGCAAAATGGAGTATTACTCAGCCATTAAAAATACATCTGAATCAGTTCCAATGAGGTGGATGAAACGGGAGCCTATTATACAGAGTGAATTAAGGCAGAAAGAAAAACACCAATACAGTATACTAACGCATATATATGGAATTTAGAAAGGTGATAACAATAGCCCTATAAATGAGACAGCAAGAGAGACACAGATGTATAGAACAGTCTTTTGGACTCTGTAGGAGAGGGATGGGATGATTTGGGAGAATGGCATTGAAATGTATATTATCATATGTGCAACGAATTACAATTCCAGGTTCAATGCATGATACAGGATGCCTGGGGATGGTGTACTGGGTTGAACCAGAGGGATGAGATGGGGAGGGAGGAGAGAGGGAAGTGGGAGTGGGTTCAAGATGGGCAACACATGTATACCTGGGGCAGATTCATGTAAATGTATGGCAAAACCAATACAATAATGTAAAGTAATTATCCTCCAATTAAAATAAATAAAATTAGAAAAGAAAAAATAATTCCTTGTATGATACCAATTAAATTCCATCAAATTAAACGCCTCCATAGTAGTTTTAACAGCTAACATGTTAGAAACAAATGTGCTCCTCAACTAAAAATATGTTGTATATATATAGCAAATACCATAAGTAGCTTCAAGACTCGTATCTTGTTTCAAGTTGATTGGAAAGTTTGTTAAATATCAAATATTGTATCCTCCAGCTGTCTCAACTTCAAACAATAAAGCTTTTTCAACAAATTGGTATGTCAATTTTGAATTCTGTTTTAGCTACATATGGTAACATGCTTTCTTGGTCACATGATTTAATCTTACATATTGCTAATAAGTGAAAATTTTGGGATACCTTGCTCAAAAGAGAGATGTTGTTTTCTTCTTCCAGAAAGTCAGATAGTGAAGCAGATCTTTGAATAGGTTGTCGCTTTTTACTAAACCCATAAAGGTTCAGCTGTCGAACTAGACTTTTCATATTATTGGTTTCAAATATTCTGAAAGGCGCCTTTCTTTCCAAGACTTCTTTCTTGAAGAGTTCTTCATTGATCACTATACAAGTGCCACTCTCATCCCACCAAATAGATTGAAATTGATCACTTTCCACTATATTCCACAATTTTTGTGGAAAAGTGAGTGGAAGAAAATCATTCAGCTCACCTGTTTCAGAGACAGAAAATGTGTAACATGGCCTTTTCATCAGAACTTCCTCAGTCAAAGCCTGAAAAGCATATTCTTCAATAAGAGATCGCAAAACCAAGTCCCCAGCAAGTGTATAATCATACAAAGGTCTGATGGAGGTTTCTGAACCAGTGGATTCATCGTTAGGAGGCACATCTTGAATTTCTGAAGAAATATGTGCCATCTCAGAAAAATCTTTCTTCAGATACTTTTCTCATTTTTCTGATATTACACACAACAAATTCAAATGCTGCTTGACTGGCCTAAGGGGGAAACTCCCTAGACCATCACAGTTGTTCCAAAAGGCACTGGTCTCCTAGCAATGGAAGAGTAGCTGTGACATCACAAAGTCACTGGTCTCCTAGCAGGTGAAGGGTAGCTGTGACATCACAACGTCACTGGTCTCCTAGAAATTGATGGGCAATGTTCAACCAGTGTTTATACTTCAGCATCAACTTAAAATACAGGCTCCTTACACAAATAGCAACAAAAACCATGAGCCTGCAAATCTCATTCCTAAAGAATTTTTATATGTATAAATCAAATCAGTAAATCCATTTGCTTTCTGAAATAAAAGTGATTCTTGGCAGCGGCCAAGAGGAGCTACCCTATGCCCAAGGCCAGGGGCAGCAGCCGAAAGGAGCTATCCCACATCCAAGTGGCGCTGGTTGTGCAGGCACAGGAGGGCCGTGAGGATCAACTCCACATTCAAGATCAGGTGGGGCAGCCGTGAGGAGATAACCCCCGTCCAATGTAAGGTTCAGTGGCTGTGCTTTGCTGGAACAGCCGTGAAGAGATACCCCAAAACCAAGGTAAGAGTAACCCAAATATGATGGTAGGAATTGCGAGAGGACATCAGAAGGCAGACACACAGAAATCGTGATCATAGAAAGCTAGTCGATCTGATCACATGGACCACAGCTTTCTCTAACTGATCTCTAACTGAATGAATCTAAGCCATGCTGTGTAGGGCCACCCACGATGGGCTGGTCATGGTGGAGAGGTCTGACAGAATGTGGTCCACTGGATAAGGGAATGGAAAGTCACTTCAGTATACTTTCATAGAGAACTACAAGAAGTGTATGAAAAGTCTTAATAATAGGATACTGAATGAGGAGCTCCCCAGGTCGGTAGGTTCCCAGTATGCTACTGGCAATCAGTGGTGAAATAACTTCAGAAAAAAATGAAGGGGTGGAGCAAAAGCAAAAGCAATGCCCAGTTGTGGATGTTACTGGTGATATAAGCAAGGTCTGATGATGCAAAGAACAATATTGCATAGGAACCTGGAACGATAGGTCCATGAATCAAGACAAATTGGAAGTGGTCAAACAAGAGATGGCAAGGTTGAATGTAGACATTCTAGGAATCAGTGAACTGAAATGGACTGGAATGGGTAAATTTAACTCAGATGAAAGTTATATCTACTACTGTGGGCAAGAATCCCTTAGAAGAAATGGAGTAGTCATCATGGTCAACAGAAGATTCCGACATGTTGAATTTGGATGCAATTTCCAAACGAACAGAATGATCTCTGTTCATTTCCAACGCAAATCATTCAATATTATAGTAATTCAAGCCTATGCCCCAACCAGTAACACTTAAAAAGCCGAAGTTGAATGGTTCTGTGAAGACCTACAAGACCTTTTAGAACTAACACTTAAAAAAGATGTCCTTTTCATTTTAGGGGACTGGAATGCAAAAATAGGAATTAAGAAACACCTGGCGTAACTGGGAAATCTGGCCTGGGAGCACAGAATGAAACAGGACAAAGGCTAATAGAGTTTTGCATGAGAACACACTGGTCATAGCAAGCAAGTTCTTTCAGCAACAGAAAAGAATACTCAACACATGGACATCACCAGATGGTCAACACCAAAATCAGATTAACTGTATTCTTTCCAGCCAAAGTGGAGAAATATTATAAAGTTAGCAAATACAAGACCAGAGCTGACTGTGGCTCAGATCATAAACTCCTTATTGTCAAATTCAGACTTAAATTGAAGAAAGTAGGGAAAACCACCAAACCATTCAGATATGACTTAAATCAAATCCCTTAAGATTATTCTGTGGAAAGGGGAAATAAATTTAAAGGACTAGATCTGATAGATAGAGTGGCTGATGAACTATGGACGGAGGTTCATGACATTGTACAGGAAACAGGGACCAAGACCATCCCCATTGAAAAGAAATGCTAAAAAGCAAAATGGCTGTCTGGTTAGGCCTTACAAATAGCTGTGAAAAGAAAAGAAGCGAAAAGCAAAGGAGAAATAAAAAGGTATAAGTATCTGAATGCAGAGTTCCAAAGAATAACAAGGAGAAATAAGAAAGCCTTCCTCAGCAATCAATGCAAATAAATCGATGAAAACAACAGAATGGGAAAGACAAGAGATCTCTTCAAGAATATTAGAGATACCAAGGGAACATTTCATGCAAAGATGGTCTCGATAAAGGACAGAAATTGTAGGGACCTAAGAGAAGCAGCAGACATTAAGAAGAGGTGGCAATAATACACTGAAGAACTGTACAAAACAGATCTTCACAACCAAGACAATCATGATGGTGTGATCAATGACTTCAAGCCAGACATCTTGGAATGTGAAGTCAAGTGAATATGAAGTCAAGTGGGCCTTAGAAAGCATCAATATGAACAAAGCCAGTGGAGGTGACAGAATTCCAGATGAGCTATTTCAAACCCTGAAAGATGATGTTGTGAAAGTGCTGCACTCAATACACCAGCAAATTTGGAAAACTCAGCAGTGGCCACATGGTTGGAAAAGGTCAGTCTTCATCCAGTCCCAAGAACGGCAATGCCAAAGAATGCTTAAATGATCGCACAACTGCACTCATCTCATAGGCTAGTAAAGTCATGCTCAAAATTCTCCAAGCCAAGCTTCAGCAATATGTGAACCGTGAACTTCCAGATGTTCAAGCTGGTTTTAGAAAAGGCAGAGGAACAAGAGGTCAAATTGCCAACATCCTCTGGATCATGGAAAAAGCAAGAGAGTTGCAGAGAAGAATGTATTTCTGCTTCATTGACTATGCCAAAGCCTTTTACTGTGTGTATCACAATAAAATCTGGGAAATTCGGAAAGAGATGGAAATACCAGAAATACCAAATGGAAATACCAAATGTCCTGCCTCTTGAGAAACCTGTATTCAGGTCAGGAAAAAAACAGTTAAAACTGGATATAGAACAACAGGCAGCTTCCAAATAGGAAAAGGAGTATTTCAAGGTTTTATATTGTCACCCTGCTTATTTAACTCCTATGCAGAGTACATCATGAGGAATGCTGGGCTGGAAGAAGCACAGGTTGAAATCAAGATTACCATGACAAATATCAATAACCTCATATATGCAGATGACATCATTCCTACTGCAGAAAGTGAAGAGTAACTAAAAAGCCTCTTGATGAAAGTGAAAGAGGACAGTGAATAAGTTGGCTTGAAGCCAACATTCAGAAAACTAAGATCATGGGATCTGGTCCCATCACTTCATGGGAAATAGATGGGGAAACAGTGTCAGACTTTATCACTGCGGATGCTGATTGTAGCTTTGAAATTAAAAGATGTTTACTTCTTGGGAGAAAACTTATGACCAACCTACATAGCATATTAAAGAAAAGAGACATTACCTTGCCAAAAACAGTCCATCTAGTCAAAGGTATGGCTTTTCCAGTGGCTATATATGGATTTGAGAGTTGGACTGTGAAGAAAACTGATCGCCGAAGAACTGAGGCTTTTGAACTGTGGTGCTGGAGAAGACTCTTGAGAGTCCCTTGGACTGCAAGGAGATCCAACCAGTCCATTCTAAAGGAGATCAGTCCTGGATGTTCATTGGAAGGACTGATGCTCAATCTGAAGCTCCAGTTCTTTGGCCACCTCATGCGACGAGTTGACTCACTGAAAAGACTCTGATGCTGGGAGGGATTGAAGGCAGGAGGAGAAGGGGACGACAGAGAATGAGATGGCTGGATGGCATCACAGACTCGATGGAGGCGGGTCTGAGTGAACTTCGGGAATTACTGATGGACAGGGAAGACTGGCATGCTGTGATACATGGGGTCGCAAAGAGTCGGACTCCACTGAGCGACTGAACTGAACTGAACAGAACCCAACTAAACTTTGATTACTCACTTCTGTGCAATAGTTTACTGTACAACCTAGCAGCTGGTCCTTCAAAGACCCACACTCCCCGAATATTTTCAGGGGAATGATTTTAATGACACAGTGAGGTTGGACATGGGGTGTGTGATATAGTTTGGGGACATTCTACTAGTGGCCTGTTACTGAGGATATTGGGAGTCAACATCATTGCCCATCTGGTTCCAACTGCTCTGTGGTCTAGGTACTTACATTTCAGCCTGGTTGGGGCTTTCAGTTCAGTTCAGTTCAGTTCATTTCAGTCACTCAGTCGATTCCGACTCTTCACGACCCCATGAATCACAGCACGCCAGGCCTCCCTGTCCATCACCAACTCCCGGAGTTCACTCAAACTCATGTCCCAAGAGTTGGTGATGCCATCCAACCATCTCATTCTCGGTCGTCCCCTTCTCCTCCCGCCCCCAACCTTTCCCAGCATCAGAGTCTTTTCCAGTGAGTCAACTCGTCGCATTAGGTGGCCAAAATATTGCAGTTTCAGCTTTAGCATCAGTCCTTAAAATGAACAACCAGGATTGATCTCCTTTAGAATGGACTGGTTGGATCTCCTTGCAGTACAAGGGACACTCAAGAGTCTTCTCCAACACCACAGTTCAAAAGCATCAATTCTTTGGCGATCAGCTTTCTTCACAGTCAAACTCTCACATCTGTACATTACCACGGGAAAAACCATAGCCTTGACTAAACAGATCTTTGTTGGCAAAGTAATGTCTCTGCTTTTTAATATACTATCTAGGTTGGTCATAACTTTCCTTCCAAAGAGTAAGCGTCTTTTAATTTCATGGCTGCAATCAGCATCTGCAGTGATTTTTAGTATCTCTAAAACTGTTCACAGGATATTGCTCAGAATGTTAATTATGCCCCTTGAGGATGAACTAAAGATCTTTAACTTTGCTTAATGGCTAAAATAATATTATTCTATATCGCTTGATTATTTTCCTTTGTTTCTGTCTTTTCTATTTTCTCTGATTAATATGACTCTTGGAACACGAGGAAGTCTAGAATCTCCTATTTCTCTCTCTCGGTTTTCATACTTTTCAATCTTAAGAAGGGACTGATTAGAACAAGAAAGGAAATAAAGTGTTGGATTTAGAGCGTGATCATATGTGACTGAGAATCCCAGTTCCAGGTTCGATTTTTAATCAGGATCCCCAGTTCTTGGAGTGCTTGAGTCAACAACAGCTTTGGCTCTTTCATGATGAGATGGAGCATGGAGTTGTAAATAATTCTGACATCTAAATTTGGTATCAATATTTTATGTTAAGCAAACATATCTGTCTATTTTATATAGATATTTGTATATCTATGATGTATATATATATATATATATATATATATATATATATATATATATATATATTTCCGTAAGTGTTTATTTTTGTCATTAAACCTGGACAAACATTTGAAAATTGATAGATATTTATTAAAACGAAAGAGGGGAGTGATATAAAGGAGTCCTCATATTTTAGATGCAGCCAAAGAAACATATTTGGAAGTATTTCCACTTACGTATATTCAATAACCGAGTAGACTTTTGAATCATTCTGCTTTTGGGTTTGAATTTTTTTCCATTGCTGCTTTGTCTAACAGGAATTAAAAGCCATTGTACATTTTTCTATACACACACCCATACATACAAACATGCAAGTATATGTATATACGTGTATATGTCAAAATATAATTTTAGACAACTTTATTTGTGTGGTGAAAATCTTTGCTTACTTCCAAGTTCTTAAATGAACTGTTTGGGAACCCCAACACTACTTAATAACTTTCTGGATGAATAATATAGTTCCTATTGCTGAAAGACTATCCCTTAATCGAGCTTATCTTCCACTATTCTTTGTATAAGAGATGGGGTTCATACATAAGAGGACACCTTGAGCACATAAAACCACAACTCTCACTTACTTAGAGATACAGAATTGTTCCAAATAGGAATAGGAGTACGTCAAGGTTATATATTGTCACCTTGCTTATTTAACTTATATGCAGATTACATCATGAGGAACGATGGGCTGGAAGAAGCACAAGCTGGAATCAAGATTACCGGGAGAAATATCAATAACCTCAGGTATGCAGATTACACGACATTTATGGCAGAAAGTGAAGACGAACTAAAAATCCTCTTGATAAAAGCAAAAGAGGAGAGTGAAAAGGTTGGTTTGAAGCTCAACATTCAGAAAACAAAGACCATGGT
This sequence comes from Moschus berezovskii, assembly GCF_049115385.1. Classification (NCBI taxonomy): domain Eukaryota; kingdom Metazoa; phylum Chordata; class Mammalia; order Artiodactyla; family Moschidae; genus Moschus; species Moschus berezovskii. The sequence goes on from NC_142489.1 coordinate 71,566,593, forward strand.
TTTGGTCCCATCACTTCATGGGAAATAAAACGTGTTACAGAGGAAACAGTGTCAGATCGAAAATCATTGTGAATTCTGATTCTAGCCATGAAATTAAAAGACGCTTACTCCTTGGGAGGAAAGTTACGACCAACCTAGATAACATATTAAAGAGCAGAGACATTACTTTACCAAACAAGGTCCGTCTAGTCAAGGCTATAGTTTTTCCAATGGTCATGTATGGATGTGAGAGTTGGACTGTAAAGAAAGAATTGATGCTTTTGAACTTTGGTGCTGGAGAAGACTCTTGAGAGTCCCATGGACTGCTAGGAGATCCAACCAGCTCATTCTAAAGGAGATTGATCCTGGGTTTTCTTTGGAAGGACTAATGCTAAAGCTGAAACTCTAATTCTTTGGCCACCTCATGAGAAGAGTTGACTCACTGGAAAAGACTCTGATGCTGGGAAGGATTGGGGGTGGGAGGAAAAGGGGACGACAGAGAATGAGATGGTTGGATGGCATCACCGACTCGATGGACATGTGTTTGAGTGAACTCCGCAACTTGGTGATCGACAGGGAGGCCTGATATGCTGTGATTCATGGGGTCGCAAAGAGTCGGTGATGACTGAGTACATTAAAATCGCTTCTCCATTATTCAGTGTGTACATTTTTCTTTCATCCCTTTCAACTTCTGGTACCAAATATTTCAATAGAAATCATTGATTATCAAAGTTTATCTCCCTTCATGCCACAGGGGTTCAGTTTCATGCAACCCTCCACATTATATCCTTATTTCTTGTCCTCCTTTGTATTTTAGCAGTTGCCACATTAGAGAAAACCTAACTAGATAACATGAACAGGCTCAATATATTATGCTAATAGAGAAATGTAATATAGGCTGTGCATTTTGTCAACATTTAACAGAGTTGTCAAAGAAGCATGACACAAATGCTCCAACAGGAAACTAAAAACCAGAAGTATTATATATAATGAGTAGCAACCATCTTAGAATACTCTTAGAAAATAATCTCTTATCCAAAACACTGAGGGGAAAACAAAGGTAAAAGAATAAAATAATTCTCAATGTTGATAGGAAAACAGGGTAAACAGTACATTTGAATTCTCAGTATTACACAAAGTAAGATCATGGTATCTGGTCCCACTGCTTAATGGGAAATAAAGGTGGGAAAAGCAGAATCAGTGACAGATTTCCTCTTTGTGGCTCTATATTCACTGTGATGGTGATGGCAGCAATAAAATTTGAAGACAGTTGCTTCCTGGGAGAAAAGTGCTCACAAATTTAGTAAGTGTGTTAAAAAGTGAAGAGTTGACTTGACCAAAGGAATCACATTGAGTAACACTAATGGTCTTTCCAGTAGACATGTATGGATGTGAGAACACCAAAGTGCTCTGCTTGGGATGACTTGTGAGTGTCCATTGGATTGCAAGGAGATCAAGCTAGTCAAATATAAAGGAAATCAACTCTGAAGATGCATTAGAATCACTGACGCGGAAGCTGAGTCTCCAAAGCTTTGACCACCTGAGCAAAGAACTGACTCACAAGAAAAGACCCTGATTCGTAGGAAATAATCAAATAAGGAGGACAAATGGGTTAGAGAGGAGGAGAAGGCTGTATCATTTCACCCATTCATGGACATGATCTCAGGCAGACCCTGAGAGATGGTGAGGGGCAGAGAGGCCCAGTGTGCTGCAGTCCAAGGGGTCACAAAGAGTCTGACATGGCTTTGTGACTGAACAACAACAAGATTTCAGTTAATAAAATGGATCTTTCAGGGTTGCGGTGGGGGTCTCGTTATGTTAGAGGAATAGGAGCCTGAGTCCACTTTCTCCCACACAAATCCATTTGTGACCGATGTTGATGGGCCCTAGAAACTGATAAAGGAAAACCAGTCTCTTAAAACTAGGTAAGAAAAAATAAGTGATGAAAGGGAGGAAATGTTTTTAGGGATCGAGACTCGCCTTGGAGAAGGAGTCTTAAAAGAGGAGAAATTTGCACAAAATAGGAAACCCTCTCTCATAGGTGTCATTCGGGGAAGAAATAGAACTAGACAGAGGAAGAACAAAAACACAGATTATGCCAATAAATCCGATCACTAGCCAAGGAATGATTCAGATGCTCTCGTCCACTGTTATACATGGGGAATTGAAGGCAGGTCTGGGATGTATCAAACACATTATGGTTAAAAGCAGGCTTTAGTGCCCTGAGGACAATGTGACGAAGCTAAGATAACACACAAACCTAAACCATGGGGACACTGGAGACAGAAAATTTAGAAAGGACCTTTCCTGTGAGAAGGCTCTAAGGCCACATTGAACCATGGCATACACACAGAACAGAAGATTGTGTACTAGAAAATACCAAAGGAGACCAAGCCAGTGTCCATTTAAGACCCATTCCTCCACGGATTGAGAGAGAAACGTGTACGACTGCCAGAGGCAGAAGGAAAGAGGCTACTAGAATCTTGGCCCCAGAGACATCCCATACCAAGCTCTAAGCTGGCTGACAGTTGCTAATGATGAATTCCTCACTTCATGGACAGTTCACATAGGCCAGGAACATGACAACCTGGGGTCAGTTAGCTTGAGGAGACACATGGCACACTTGAGACTCTGCCCGCTGGCACAGGCAGCAAACTGAGTGGCTGAGACCAGAAAGTTGCTTAAGATGCATGGACCACCTGGGACTGTGCCTTGCCTCCAACCAGTCACCAGAGATTTTGGACTTGGGAAGAGCACAAAGCACATAGCCAATCGTGGTCATGGCCCTTGCCAAGCACCTGACTGCCTGATTGGCTGGGAAGTGCATGTAACACAGGGCCCACTTGGGACTGTGCCCTCTTGTATCAACCAGGAATCTGAGCGGTGTGGAACCAGAAAGAACATATCACATTTGTCATTCAAAAGCCCAATGTGATCAATCCACCTCAACCACCCCCAATATCCCAATGGTATTTGATTTCTGTGTCCCACCTCTCACCCCCCAAAGCACTGAACAAGTGAGCTCGAATATGAGGTTACTGCACCCTCGTTTCATGGTGAAAACGAGATATGGAGAGGTTTTCAAATAAAAGAAGGAAATATAAACAAAGAAACAAAAACCAACCCAGAAGTGACAGGTTCAATGGAATAAGTCAGCAATATATGCCCAGACTGTTCAACTGAGGAACAACAGTCACCTTTGACAATACAAGCTTCCACAAGAGACTCTCTGACACTCTATTGAAACCAAAAATCACAGAACTGCTTTGAAACTCTGCGATCTATTTCCATATGATTTCTTTAACTTTAAACTATTTTAGTCCTTTATTATACCCTAAACTTTTATTTCTATTAACTATTATTATCTTTCAAACAAAACACATATAAATCTATTTTTAAACACATTTTTTATATATGAGAGAATAAATTTAAACTCCATTTTCTTTTTTTACACTATTTTTCTTGTTTCTTAACGTTTATTTTCCCAAAATTGATATCAATGTTGTGACTTTAGTAACAAAATATTTACGATCTGATTTCATTCATGGATTCGTTTCCTTGATTGATTGCTGTTTTCCATTTTAACACTCCCCTATCTCCTCCTAGGCACCTCTTTCACACTCCTCCCTTTTCCCTGCTGTCTGAAATTCTGTGCATCCTGTTGACACTTTCTGGATGAGAGAGTTCTGCCACCATTAACCTGGGGTTTATCTTCTGTAATGTGTGGATGTAGACTTTTGATGTTACAGCAACCTGGAAAAAGAAACCCAGAGGCCAGGGTATCGATTCCAGAACTTTAGAGCAACATTGAACTCCTTACCTCAAGGAACGTTAAAGGACAAGCACACACCCCAGAATTACCATGTCTACATGGAAAGCAATCTCCACACTTGAGTCAGTAAGGTCAGTACAAGAGAAACCACACCTATTCTCCAGCAAACAGAAACAAAACGGTGAATATTATAAAAGGGGGTGCACTAGGCCATACCAAACCCACAAATACCCCAAAGCACTGTCCATGGACAATTTATTGAATTTCAGAGAGAAGAGACACAGATCCGCATGCCAGTGCACAGACACAAATGATCCGAAGCATTAAACCTGGAGAAGTCACTGGTCCAATCCCACCCACAAATGACAGGATCCACAACATATTGGAGCTATAACCCTCCGGCCTGCAGAAAGGGGACACAAATCACAGTAATCAAAGCAAAATGAAAAGGGAGAGAAATATGCAGCTGCTAAAGGTAAATGATAAAAACCCACAAAGACAAAGAAAAGAAGAGTTAGGAAATTTTCCTGAAAAATAATTCAGAATAATGAGAGTAAAGATGATCAAAATCTTGAAAGATACGTAGAGTTGCCAGTAAATACACTGGAGGACTGGAATGAGAAGAAATAAACATGTTTACCATGGATCTAGAAGAAATAAAGAAGAGTCAAAGAGCAATAATCCATGCAATAACTGAGATTAACAACACCCTGGAAGGAACCAACAGTAGAATAACTGAGACAGAGAAAGAACTAATTAGGTGGAGGTAGAAAGGAGGAAATAAATGAAGCCTGGTGAGATGAGCAACGAAAACAACAACAACAAGTTAAACAGACAGAGTTCTGACTGAGGCAATGATAAATGTCCCACAATGAGAAACTTAGGTGTCTAGATGGAGAACACCAAAAACAAAAAGGGTGGGGTACTTGGAAAATGATTGAGGAAGTAAAAGTTGAAAACATCCTTAAATGAGTCAAATCGCAAGAATTGGGACCAGACATGGAACAACTGAATGTTCAAAACTGGGAAAAGAGAGTGACAAATCCCTAAATTGTCACTCTGTTTATGGGAATCTTAAGTGAGTATACTATTAAAATAACAAATGAGTAAATCACAAGCTGGCATCAAGGGTTGGGAGAAACATCAACAGCCTCAGATATATAGATGGCAACACTGAAACAAATAGAAAGTGAAGAGGAAATAAAGAGTCTTTTGATGAGGGTGAATGAGAAGAGTGTAAAACCAAGCTGACAATTCAGCATTCGTAAAAACATAGATAAGGGCATCTGGTCCCATCACTACTCTGCAAATAGAAGGGGCAAACGTGAACTTCCAGATGTTCAAATTGGTTTCAGAAAAGGCAGAGGAAAGAGAGATCAAATTGCCAAATTCCGATGGATCATGGAAAAAGCAAGAGAGTTCCAGACAAAACCTCTCTTTCTGCCTTATTGACTATGCAAAGCCTTTGACTGTGTGGATCACAATAAACTGTGAAAAATTTTGGAAGAGATGGGAATAGCAGACAACCTGACCTGTCTCTTGAGAGAATTATATGAAGGTGAGGAAAGAGCAGTTAGTGATGTATGTGGAACAACAGACCGGTTCAAAATAGGAAAAGGAGTATGTCAAGACTGTATATTGTCACCGTGTTTTTAAACTTATATGCAGAATACATCATGAGAAACACTGGGCTGGAAGAAGCACAAGCGGGAATCAAGACTGCTGGGAGAAATATGAAAACCTCAGATATGCAGATGACACCACCCTTATGGCAGAAAGTGAAGAGGAATTAAAAAACCTCTTGATGAAATTGAAAGAGGAGAGTGAAAATGTTGGCTTAAAGTGCAAAATTCAAAACATTAAGATCATGGCATCTGGTCCCTTCACTTCATGATAAATAGATGGAGAAAGAGGGGAAAGAATGTCAGATTTTAATAATTTGGGCTACAAAATCACTGTAGATGCTTATTGCGCCATGAAATTAAAAGACACTTACTCCTTGGAAGGAAAGTTATCACCAACCTAGATAGCATATTAAAAAGCAGAGACATTACTTTGCCAACAAAGGTCCGTTTAGTCAGGGCTATGGTTTTTCCAATGGTCATGTGTGGATGTGAGAGTTGGACTGTGAAGAAATCTGAGCGCGGAATAATTGATGCTTTTGAACAAAATTCTGTAAAATAATTATCCCTAAGTTAAAAACAAACAAACTAAAATACTTCCTCAAAGCATGGAATTCTGTATATTTCATATTTCAACATCTAAGTGCAGATGTTTCTAACTGAAGTAGGGAACACTCTATATCTCCCATATTTAAAATTGTAAGCAGAATCTTCGATTGGCAGTAATGAATTCTCTATAATTGACGTATGAAAAACTGTTGAGTAATTTTGGACATGGAAAGGTGGGATTCTTGCTCTTTCAAATGTGAAAACCAGGGAAAACATTGTCTAATAAGCCATGAACTATGCTTATTTCAGATATGAAAATGTAGTGTAGAAATTTTACATGAAATATGCATCTAGTCAAAGTTGTTGTTTATCCAGTAGTTATGTATGCATGTGAGAGGTGGACTATAAAGAAATCTGAGCAGGAAAATTAATGCTTTTGAACGGTGGTATTGGAGAAGACTCTTGAAATTCTATTGGATGCCTATGTGAAATCCAACCAGACCATCCTAAAGGATATCAGTCCTGAATATTCCTTGTAAGGACTGGGGCTAAAGGTGAAACTCCAATACTTTGGCCACCTGATGTGAAGAATGGGCTCATTGGAAAAGACCCTGCTGCTGGGAAAGGTACAAGGTGGGAGGAGGAGGGACAGCAGCATATAGTTGGATGGCATACCGAATCAATGGACATGAGTCTGAGTAAACTCAGTGAGTTGGTGATGGATAAGAAGGCCTGACATGCTGCAGTTTATGGGCATGCAAAGATTTGAACAGGACTGAGCCACAAAACTGAACTCAACTGAACATGGACCTGTCCATCTGAATAAGAACCAGTTTTCCCCTCAGTTAGTCTCTCCCATCAGGAAGCTTCCACAAGCCTCTTATCTTTCTCCATCAGTGGGAAGACAGAATGAAAATCATAATCACAGCAAACTAACCAAACTGATCACCTGGTCCATAGCCTTGTCTAACTCAATGAAACTATGAGCCAGGCATGTAGGGCCACACAAGATGGCCGGGTCATAGTGATGGGTTCTGACAGAATGTAGTCCTTGGAGAATGGAATGGAAAACCTCTTCAGCATTCCTGCCTTGAGAAACCCATGAGCAGCATATAATGGCAAAATATAGCATGCAGAAAGAGGAACTCAAAAGGTTGGTAGTTGACAAAAATGCTACAGCAGATCAGTGCAGAGGAAATGACAGAAAGGATGAAGGCATGGAGCCAGAGTAAAATCAAAACCCAGTTGCAGATGTGACTGGAGATAGAATGAATTCTGATGCTAAATAGTAATATTGCATAGAAGCCTGGAAGGTTAGGTCCGTGAATTAAGGTCGTTCAGAAGGGGTCAAACAGGTGATGGCAGGAGTGAGAATCGACATGTTAGGCATCAATGAATTAAAATGGACTGGAAAGTGTGAATTTAACTCAAATGACCATTATGTCTACTATTGTGGGCAAGAAGCCCTTACAGAAAATGGAGTAGCTGTCATAGTTAAAAAAGAGTTCAAAATGTAGTCTTGGAGGCAATCTCAAAGACGACATAGTGATCTCTGTTCGTTTCCAAAACAAACCAGTCAACATCACAGTAATCCATGCCCGTGCAACAAATAGTAATGCTGAAGAAGCTGATGTAGTGCATCTTTGTGAAGACCTACAAGAACTTCTAGAACTTACACCCATAAAAGATGTCTTTTTCATCATAGGGGAATGGAATGCAAAAGTAGCAAGTCCAGAGTTACCTGGTGTAACAGACAAATTTGGCTTTGGACGACAAAACGAAGCCAGTGAAAAGAAATAGAGCTTTGCCAAGGGAACACACTGCTCATTGAAAGCACTCACTTCCAGCAACACAAGGAAAGATTCTATACATGGACATTATCAGATGGTCAAAACTGAAACCAGATTGATTCTTTTCTTTGCCGCCAAAGATGGAGAAACTATATACAGTAAGCAAAAATAAGACTGTGATCTATTGTGACTCAGATCATGAATTTTTATTGCCAAATTCAGATTTAAATTTAAAAAAGTAGGGAAACAACTAGACTGCTGATGTAAGACCTAAATGATATCCCTTATGATTGCACAGTGAAAGTGACAAATAGATCCAAGGGATTAGATCTGATAGAGTTCCTGACTAACTACAGACAGAAGTTTGTGAAATTGTGCAAAAGGCAGTGATCAAAACCATCCTCAAGAAAAAGAAATGCAAAAAGGCAAAATGTGTGTCTGAATACGCCTTAGAAATTGCTGAGAAATGAAGAGAATCTAAAACAAAGAAGAAAAGGAAAGATATATCCGTTTGTGCAGAGTTTCAAAGAAGAGGAAGGAGAGATAAGAAAGTCTACCTCAGTGAACAGTCCAAAGAAACAGAGGGGAAAAAATGGCATGGAAAAGGCGAGATCTCTTCAAGATAATTAGAGATACCAAGGGAACATTTCATGCCAATATGGTCAAAATAAAGAACATAAATGGTGCGGACCTAACAGAAGTAGAATATATCAAAAAGAGGTGTCAAGAATATACAGAAGAACTATGGAAAAAGGATCTTCAATACCCAGATAACCTCAATGGTGTGATTATTCACCTAGACCCAGACATCTTGGAATATGAAGTAAAGTATTCCTTATGAAGCATCATATGGAGAAAACTAGTGGAGCTGATGGAATGTTAGTAGAGTTATTTCACAGGCTAAAAATGATTCTATGAAAGTGCTACACTCAATATCACAGCAAATTTAAAAAACTCAGCAATTGCCACAGGACTGGAAATGTTCAGTTTTCATTCCAATCCCAGAGAAAGGCCAAATCCCAAGGAATGTTCACACTACCACACATTTGCCCCCATGTCAAGCGGTAGAAAAGTAATGCTCAATATTCTCCAATCCAGATTCAAGTGTACATGAACAATGAACTTCCACATGTTCAAGCTGGATTTAGACAAGGATGGGGAATGAAAGATCAAATTGCCAACATCCATAGGATCATTAAAAAAGCAAGAGATCTCCAAAAAGGAAAAGCAAAGCCAAAACCGAAACCTCTACTTCTGCTTCACTCTTTACGCTGAAGCCTGTGACTGTGGGGATGACAACAAAGTGTGAAAATAATAATAATAAAGTGGTGGGAAAACCAGATCATCTGACCTGCTTCTTGAGAAATCTATATCCAGGTCAAGAAGCAACAGGATACGGGATAACAGGCTGCTTTCAAATCAGGAAAATATTGTGCCAAGGCTGCATATTGTCACCCTGCTTAATTAACCACTATTTAGTGTAAAACTTGTGAAATGCCAAGCTGGATGATGCACAAACTTGAATTAATACTGCTGGGAGAAATACAAATACACTCTGTGAAGAAGATGACATCACCCTTATGGCAGAAAGTGAAGAGTAACTAAAGAGCCTTTTGATGAAAATGAAAGAGAGGAGTGAAAAATTTGGCTTAAAAACTCAACTTTCAGAGAACTAACATCATGACATCCAATCCAATCAATGCTCAGCAAAGGGAGAAACAATGGAAAGAGCAAAAGACTCTATTTTGGGGGCTCTAAAATTACTGCTGATGTTGACTGCACAGCGAAATTAAAAGATGTACTCCTGGGAAGAAAGCTATGACCAAACTAGATAGCATCTTGGAAAGCAGAAACATTGCTTTGCCAAGTCCCACATAGTCAAAGCTATGGTTTTGACAGCAGTCATGTATCGATGTGAGATTTGGACTCTAAAGACAGCTGAGTGCAGAATTCTTGATGCTTTTCAAATAGTTTTGCTGAAAACTAAGTGTCTCTTGGCCTTAAGGAGGCTAAAAGAAATCAGTCCTGAATATTCATTGGAAGGACTGATTTTGAAGGTGAAGCGCCAATAATTTGGCCACCTTATGAGACTAACTGACTCATTTGAAAAGACTTTGATGGTTGGAAACATTGACTACTGAAGCAGAAGAGGACAACAGAGTATGAGATGGTTGGGAGGAATCACTGACTCGATGGACGTGAGTTTGTGTATGCTCCGGGAGTTGATGATGGACAGGGAAGCATACGTTGCTGCAGTCCATGGTGTCGCAAAGTGCTGAACATGATCCAGAGACTGAACTGAACTAAAATCAAATGTAGAATCACCTACATTTTTTCATGTGAATATAGTGATGCTGGTTTTACTACAGGATACTTGGCATTTTTTAAATTTCATTCATGGAAACATGGAAGCTCTTTTTCTTAGGTGAAATGTGGAATTCTCTACACCTCATGTATGAAAATCCAGTTAGTGATCTCTACCATTAAATGAGGAAATATGTATATTTCACATATGAAAATCTTGTCACTGACTTTCTGAAGATAAGGAGAACCAGTATGAAATTTCAATTTTCTCTATTGCACAAATGAAAATCTGGACACCACTGTTATTTCATAAAGTGGAGAATCTTTGCATTTCTCAAACATATAGCAAAAGAAAGAGTTTCTTCCATGAAATGTGTGATGTCCTGTATTTACTGTATTAAAAGTTAGGTGCTAATTTTCCATCTTGGATGTTAGACTTCTCTATATTTCGTATTTGTGATCAGAATTCATATTTTCCTATAAAAAAAAAACTGGAAATCTCTATATTTCATATGATGCACCGGTTCTTCAGCTACAGAAACACCTATGTTCCCAGTTTTCCTGTTTCCCTGTGCCTTGAACATTTGTGTGTGTCTACACACGTGAGTTTGTGAGCTGTGTTTTTCTGTTTTTTTCTATGTGGATGTGTATTTCCACAGCTGATGAAGAGATGAAGGTGACAGATGTCTAGCAAGCAGAAGGATCTTTGCTCATTTCCAAGACAAACCTTTCAATAGTGTATTAATCCAAGTCTGTGTGCTGACCAAGTATGCTGAAGTAGCTTAAGTGGAACAGTTTTATGAAGACTTATAAGACGGTCTATGACTAACACCCCCCAAAATGCGTCCTTTTCATCATGGAGGAATGGAATGCAAATGTAGAAAGTCAAGAGATACCTGAGTAACAGACAAACTTGGCATTCGAGTACCAAAGGAACCCAGTCAAAGGTTAACAGAGCTCTGCCAAGAGAGCACACAGCTTATAGCAAGCACTCTGGGGGACAACACAAGAGAAGACTCTACACATGGAATCATCAGATGTGCAATACTGAAATCAGGTTAATTATTTTCTTCTAGCCGAAGATGGAGAAGCTATGCATAGTCAACCAAAGCAGGACTGAGAGCTAACTGAGGCTCAGATCATGAAGTCCTTGTTGCCAAATTCAGACTTACATTAAAAAAGAAGGGAAAACTACTAGACTATTCAGATATTATCTAAATCAAATCCTTTAGGATTAAACATGAGGGTGACAAAGAGTTTCAAGGGATTAGATCTGATAGAACGTGTGACTGAGGAAATACAGACAGAGGTTTGTGGCTCTGTATAAGAAGTAGTGACCAAGCCGTCCTCAAGAAAAAGAAATACAAAAAGGCATAATGGCTTTCTAAAGATGACTTACAAATAAATGAGAAGAATAGAAGCAGAAAGCAAAGGAGAAAAGGAAAGATACACCCATTTTAAGGTCAGAGTTCCAAAGTACAGGAAGGAAAGAAAGAAAGGCTTCCTCAGTGATCAAAGCGAAGAAATAGAGGAAAATAGTAGGATGAGCAATACCAAAGATTCCTTCAAGAAAGTTAGAGATACCAAAGGAATATTTCAGGCAAAGATGTTTAAAATAATGTACAGAATTTTCATGGACGTAATGGAAGCAGAAGATATTAAAAAGAGTTGGCAAAAATACACAGAAGAATTATACAAAAAAGGGTGTTCATTACCCAGATAACCAAGACGTTTTGATCACTCACCTAGAGCCAGACATCATAGAATGTGAAGTCAAGCAGTCCTTATGAACATCCATATGAACAAAGCTAGTGGAATTGATGGAATTCTAGTTGAGTTATTTAACAGTTGTGTAAGTTCTTCACTCAATATGCCAGCAAATTTGGAGAACTCAGCAATGGACACAGGCTTGAAAAGTTCATTCCTATCTCATAGAAAGATACTGCCAAAGATTGTGCATACAAACATACAGTTGCCCTCATCTCAAACACAAGGAAAGTAGTATTCAAAATTCTACAAGCCAGGCTTCAACAGTACATGAACCATGAAATTCCAGATGTTCCAAGTGGATTTCGTAAAGGCAGAGGAACCAGAAATTAAATATCCAACATCTGTGGGATCATCAAGATAACAAGAGAGCTACAGGAAAAAACAAACTAACAAAAATCTACTTCTACTTCATGTTTATATCAAAGGTTTTGACTGTGTGGATCACAAGACACTATGGAAAACTCTTAATGTGATAGAAATACCAGATCAATTGACCTGCCTCCTAGGAAATCTGTATGCAACTCAAGAAGAAACTGTTACAATTGGATGTAAAGCAATGGAATGTTTTCAAATAAGGAAAGGATTATGACAAGGCTGCATATTGTCACCCTACTTATTTAAATTATATGTAATGTCCACGTCAGTCGCTCAGTCATGTTCGACTCTTTGTGACCCCATGAGCCGCAGAACGCCAGACCTGCTTGTCCATTACTAACTCCTTGAGTGTACCGAAACTTATGTCCATTGAGTCGGTAATGTTATCCAGCCATCTCATCCTCTGTCATTCCTTTCTCTTCCTACCCTCAATCTTTCACAGCGTGAGGATCTCAGTTGTTCGCATTGGCTGGCCAAACTATTGGAGTTTCAAATTCCACATCAGTCATTCCAATGAACATCCAGGACTCATCTCCTTTAGGATTGGCTGGTTGCATATCCTTATAGTCCAATGGACACTCAAGAGTATTCCCCAACACCATAATTCAAAAGCATCAATTCTTGGCACTCTTTATAGTCCAAATCAGACATCCATACATGACTACTGCAAAAAATCATAGCTTGACTAAACAGAGCTTTTTTGGCAAAATCAGGTCTCTGCTTTTTAATATGCTGTCTAGCATGGTCATAACTTCCCTTCCAAGAAGTAAGCATTTTAGTTTCATGGCTACAATCAACATCTACAGTGATTTTGGAGCCCCCCCAAAAAAAAAATATATATATAATATTGGCAGCCACTCTTTCCACTCTTTCCCCATTTGTTTGCCAGAAGTGATGGGACTGGAGGCCATAATCTGAATTTTTAAAAGTTGAACTTTAAGCCAATGTGTTCACTCTCATTACGTTACTCAAGAAACTCTTCAATTTTTCTTTACTTTCTGCCAAATAAGTGGTGTCACCTGTATATCTGAGGTTATTGATATTTGAGGTTATTGATATTTCTCCCAGCAATCTTGATTCCAGTTGTGCTTCTTTCAGGCCAGCGCTTCTCATGATGTACTCTGCAAATAAGTTAAATAAGCAGGGTGACAGTACAGCCTTGATATGTTCATTTTCCTATTTGGAACCAGGATGTTATTCAATATCCAGGACTAACTATTCATTCCTGACTTGCATACAAGTTTCTCACGAGGCAAGTCTGGTGGTCTGGTGTTTCGATCTCTTTCAGAATTGTCCATAGTTCTTTGAGATCCATACGGTCAAAGGATTTTGCATGGTGAATAAAGCAGAAATAGATGTTTCTCTGGAACTCTCTTCCTTTTTCGGTGATCCAGCAGATGTTGGCTGTTTGATCCCTGGTTCCTCTACCTTTTATAAAACCACCTTGAACTTCTGGAAGTTCACGGTTCACCCATTTTTGAATCCTGGTGTGGAAAATATTGAGCACTATTTACTAGCAAGCGTGTGAGATGACTGCAATTGTGCGGTAGGTTTGAGCAATCTTTGGCATTGACTTTATTTGGGATTGTAATGAAAGCTGACCTTTTCCAGTCCTGTGGTCTCTGCTGAGTTTTCCACATTTGCTGAAATATTGAGTGCAACCCTTTCACAGCATCATCTTTTAGGGTTTGAAATACCTCAACTGAAATTCTGTCACTTCCACGGGGTTTGTTCACAGTGATATTTCCTAAGGTTCACTTGGCTTCCCATTCCAGAATGTCTGGCCCTAGGGGATGATAAGTGATCACAGTATCGTGATTATATAGGTGGTAAAAAATCTTTTTTGTATACTTCTTCTGAGTATCTGTTGCACCTCTTCTTAAATCTTCTGCTTCATTAGGTCCATACCATTTCTGTTCTTTATTGAGCCATTCTTTGCATGAAATATTCCCTTGGTATCTCAAATTTTCTTGAAAGGGCTCTAGTCTTTCCCATTCTATTGTTCCCATCTATTTCTTTGCGTTGATCACTCAGGAAGGATTTCTTAACTCTCCTTGCTATTCTTTGCAACTGTGCATTCAAATGGATAAATCTTTCCTTTTCTCCTTTGCTTTTAGCTTCACTTTTTTTCACAGATCTTTGTAAAGTCTTCTCAGACAGCCGTTTTCTTTTTTGCTTTTCATTTTCTTGCAGATGGCCTTGGTTCCTGTCTCCTGTACAATGTCACAAATTTCAGCCCATAGTTCATATGTTGTGTACAACATGCTAAATGCCAGGCTTTAAGAAGCACAAGTATGAATAAAGATTACTTCGAGAAATATCACTCTTATGGTGGAAGATGATGTAGCTATAAAGAACCTCTTGATGACAATGAAAGAGGAGAGTGAAAATTTTGAGTTAAAACTCAACATTCAGAAAACTAATATCATGATATATGGTACCATCCATGCTTAAAATATGGATGGAGAAACAATGGAAATACTGATAGACTTTATTTTGGGGGGCTCCAAAATAATTGCAGATTGTGACTGTAGCCGTAAAATTAAAAGGCACTTGGTACTTGGATTAATAGCTATGAACTACCTAGACAGTGTAATGAAAAGCAGAGAGATTGCTTTGCCAGCGAAGGTCCACCTGGTTAAAGCGATGGTTTCTCCTGCAGTAATTTACGGATGTGAGATTTAGACTGTAAAGACAGCTGAGCATGGAAGAATTGATGCCTTTAAAATGTGGCATTGGTGAAGAACCTTGACAGTCTCTTGGACGTCAAGGAGGCTAAAGGAAATCAGTCCTGAATATACATTGGAAGCACAGATGCTGACACACATACTCGAATATTCCTGACCCCTGATGCAAAGAACTGACTCATTGGAAAAGACCCTGATGCTGGGGAACATTGAAGGCAATAAGAGAAGAGGACGACAGAGGATGAGATGGTTAGATGGCATCACCGACACGACAGACATGAGTTTGAGTAATCTCTGGGAGTTGGTGATGGACAGGGAAGCATGACAAGCTGCAGTTCATGGGGTAGCAAAAGTTGAACACGACTGAGAGACTGGACTGAATTGAACTCAAATGGAAAATTACCTACATTTTTGAGTGCAAATATGGAGATGCTTGTTTTACTCTATGATATATTGCATTATTTTTCTTCATTTTAAGAAAATCTGGAAACAGTTTTTTTTTTTTTTTTTTAATGTGAAATGTGGACTAGTCTATACCTCATAAATGAATCCTCGTGGTGGTTGTCTAACATCAAGTGAAAAGTTCTGGATATTTCACAAATGAAAATCTTATCACTGCTTTTAAAGTCATGGAAAACCAGTATGTAATTGGAACTATCTCTATTGCACAAGTGAAAATATGGGCACCATTGTTTCTTCATGAAGTAAAGAGTTTGTTGTATTTCTGAAAATATATACCAAAACAAAGAATGGATTCCATGAAGTGGGAAATGACTTGTATTTACTGTATCAAAACCTGGGGGGAAGTCTCCGTCATGGAATTTGGACTTCTCTACACTTCATATTTGAGTTCAGAATGGATATTTTCCTATAAGAAATATGGAAATCTCTATATTTCACATAAGGCACTGGTTCTTCAGCTGCAGAAACACCCATGTTCCCTATTTGCCTATGTTTCCTTGTGCCTTGCACATTTGTGTGTGTAGCCACGTAGGCTTGTTTCCAATGTTTGTGTGTTTTTCTCTGGGGATGTGCGTCCAATCACAAATGACAGAGAGGTGAAAGTTACAGACCACGAGATATGGAACAAGCAGAAGGAGGCACCAGGCATCCACAGACTGGGAGAGACTGCTCCATGCATCTGTGAGACATGAAATAAGGAAAGGATGACCAGTGACAACTCAGGACTGTGAATTCACAAATCTGGGTTTACATCAAGAGACATGAAGAAGTTCACAGTTTCTGCTGTGGTGATGTGTGCTTGTACCAGCAAGAGGATGTGGAACGGTTAAAGATCCATCCAGTACAACTCCAGTGGTGTGGGGCTTTTAAAACATAGCCTGTGGACCCCTCAGTCTGTGGGAAGTAGGCTGGCCTGTGGAAACGGTGGACATGGCTATAACTGGAAATAAGAGTGTCAAGAGGTGAAGGTCCTTCAGGAAAGAGTAGAAACTGAAAGGAGGAGGAATAGAAAGAAAACCTGTTGCACTGGAGAATTTTTCCAAATTAGGGGAAGGCCCTGGGATAGTGCTGCCTCGGATCAGCCAATCAGGTAACACACTCTCTCTTTGAGAGTGACCAACAATAGCGTCATGTGAGACAAATGACATGAAAAGGTAGGATCCTTCATTGTGAAACCACACGCATCCTAGAAAATACAGAGTGAGCTTGGCTCTGTCCAGGCACTTCAAGCCTATCTGACAGCTCAGACTGGTGAAAAAATTTCAGATATGGGATGGAGGCATTTCCCCCTTTGGCAGTGTGTGCCTGTAAGGGAGTGAAGATGGCAAAGTAGAAGGGTGTGAACCCAACTTTTCCTGTGAGAACTCCAAAATTACAGCTTGTTTCTGAAGGACCATTGACACGAGAATGTTGGGTCCCACCAAAAAGAGCAACAACAACAACAGATGTCCAAGGGCAAAGGGAAAGACCCAAGAAGACTGTAGCAGTGGTGAATTTGCATTTAGAATCAATAAATACCAGCGATGCCTCAAATGCTCGATAAAACATTTTGTGCACCTATACCCAGAGACCGCACAGAGACAGAGTCAGAACTGAATTTAAGTGATTGACTGTCTCCTGCAGAGGCATGGGTCAGCAATGGCCTGACAGGGAAGAGAGGCTCCAGCTGCTACAGACCTGGTTCATTCAGTTTTTGACATAAGCTGTCTTACCGAAGGTCACCTTACAACCTAATATAAAGTCGCCTAGCACACAATCCACAAATTTCAAGAAATGATTCCAAAGAATTTTTCATATATTTAAGAAAGCTCTAGGACTCCTACAGTTTTCTTAACCTTGGGATCTGGCAAAAGGACTGAGAACCCTAGGAAATTTGACTCTGGAGGCCAGTGGGATTTGATTATACAACTTCCACAGGAGTAAAACAGACTGTTGGAGGGCACACTCAAAACCTTGTGTGCATGAGGAGTCAAGAATAAGGAGCAGTGTCCCCAAAAGAGACTGAGCCAGACTTGCTTGTGAGTGTCAATGAGTCTCCGGCAGAAAGTGGGATGCAGAGGTGTCTCGGGCCCTGAATACAGGAGTGCTTGCTCAAATCATTTTGAAGGCCCTCCCAATGACTTTCGTTTCCCATATGATAGTTTGGGCTCAGCTCAGACAACAAAGCCTGAACACAGCCACACCAATCAAGAATATATTGAATTATAGATTCATTGAATATAGCCCCATAGATCAGAGCTGGACCGAGGCTCACTCACAGTCAGTTTCTCCCATCAGGAAGTACATAAGCCTCTTATTTTTATCCATCACAGGGCAGAGAGAAAGAAAAGCACAATCACAGAAAACTGACCAAACTGTTCAAATGGATCACAGCCTTGTCTACCTCAATGAAGCTATGAGACCTGCCGTGTAGGGCCACGCATGATAGATTGGACATAGTGGAGGATTCTGGCAAAATGTGGTCAAGTGGAGAAGGGAATGGAAAACCACTTAAGTATCCTTGCTTTGAAAATCCCATGAACGATATGAAAAGCTAAAAAGATAGGTCATTGAAAGATGAACTCTCCAGGTTGGTAAGTGTCCTGTATACTTCTGGAACTCAGTGAGGAAGTAATTCCAGAGAAAATGAAGAGATGGAACCAAAGGAGAAACAACACCAAGGTGTGGATGTGAGTGGTGTAAAAGTAAAGTTTGATGCTGTAAAGAATGATATTTCATAGGAATCTAGAATGTGAGGACCATGATGAAGGTAAAATTTACGTGGTCAAACAGGAGATGACAAGTGTGACGATCCAAGTTTCAGCAATCAGTGAATTAAAACTGAATGGAATGGACAAATTTAATTCAGATGACCATTTTATCTTCTAAAGTGGGTAAGAATCCCTAGAGAAGAAATGCAAGAAGCTGCCCTCATCAATAAAAACAGTGTGGATTTCAGTACTTGATTGCAATATAAAAATGAAACATCTCTGCTTGTTTTCAAGGCTAACCATTCAATAGCATTGTAATCCAAGTCTGTGTCATGACCAGTAATGCTAAAGTTGAAGTTGAGCTGCAGGTCAGGGTGAAGCTGAGGTCTGGGATTACCAGTAGGACATTCTAGGACGTACACACAAAGAACAAGATGCTATTTTCATCATATGGGGCTGGAATGTAAAAGTAGGAAATTGAGAACTACCTAAAGGAACAGACATGTTTGGTCTTCGGGTATAAAATAAACCAGGGCAAAATCTATCATAGTTTTGCCAAGACAACTTACTGTCATTGGATACACCCTCTTCCAACAACACGAGATGTGACTCCAGACATGCACATCATCAGATGATCAATACCCAAATCAAACTGATAATATACTATGGAGCTGAGGATAGAGAGTCTCTTTCAGTTCAGATCAGTTCAGTTCAGTCGCTGTTTCATGTCCAACTCTTTGTGACCCCATGAACCTCAGCACAACAGTCCTCCCTGTCAATCACCAACTCCTAGAGTTACTCAAATTCATGTCCATTGAGTGGGTGAGGACATCCAACCATCTCATCCTCTATCGTCCCCTTCTCCTTCTGCCCCCAATCCCTCCCAGCATCAGGGTTTTGTCTATTGAGTCAACTCTTCGCATGATGTGACCAAAGTATTAGATTTTCAGCTTTAGCATTAGTCCTTTCAAAGATCCCCTAACACTGATCTCCTTTAGAATCAGTCCTTTAGGACTGGTTGGATTTCCTTGCAACCCAAGGGACTCTCAAGAGTCTCTCCAAAACCACAGTTCAAAAGCATAAATTTTTTTGCACTCAACATTCTTCACCATCTAACTCTCACATCCATATATGACCACTGGAAAAACAATAGACTTGACTAGATGGACCTTTGTTGGCAAAGTGATGTCTTTCCTTTTTAATATAATATCTAGGTTAGTCATCACTTTCCTTCTGAGAAGTAAACGTCTTTTACTTACATGCCCACAATCACCATCTTCAGGGACTTTGGCGCCCCCCAAAGTAAAGGCTGACATTATTTCCACTGTTTCCTCATCTATTTCCATGAAGTGATGGGACCAGATGCCATGATCTTAGTTTTCTGAAAGTTGAGCTCTAAGCCAACTTTGTTACTCTCCTCTTTCACTTTCATCAAGAGACTTTTCAATTCCTCTTCACCCTCTGCCATTTGGGTGCTGTCATCTTCATACCTCAGGTTATTGAAATTATTTCCGGCATTCTTGATTCCAGCTTCTTCCATGCCAGCGTTTCTCATGGTGTACTCTGCATAGAAGTTAAATAAGCAGGTGAAAATATACAGCCTTGAAATACTCCTTTCCCTATTTGGAATTAGTCTGTTGTTTCATGTCCGGTTTTAACTGTTGATTCCTGATCTACATATAGGTTTCTCAAGAGGTAGGTCAGGTGACCTGGTATCCCCATCTCTTTCAAAATTTTCCACAGTTTATTGTGATCCAAACAGACAATGGCTTTGGTATAGTCAATAAAGCAGAAATAGATGTGTTTTCTGGAACTCTCGTGCTTTTTTGGTGATTGAGCGGATGTTGGCAATGTAATCTCTGGTTCCTCTCCCTTTTCTAAAAGCAGCTTGAACATCTGGAAGTTCACAGTTCATGTATTGCTCAAGTCTCTATACAGTCAGCCAAAACAATCTGGGAGTTGACTGTGGCTCCGATCAACCACACCTATTGAAAAAATTTGTACTTACATTGAAGAAAGTAGGGAAAACCCCTTGATCATTCAGATATAACCTAAATAAAATATCTTTTGAGTAAAATCGCAAATGTCAAATTGATTCCAGGAATTAGATCTAAAAGAGAACTTCGTACAGAAGTTTGTGATATTTTACAAAATGAAGCAATGAAGAATATCCCCAACAGAAAGAAATGCAGAAGGCAAAATGGTTACCTGAAGAAGCCTTAAAAACAGCTGAGGAAAAGGAAACAAAAAGAGAGAGAAAGAGAGAGAGAAGTGGAAGGGGAAAAAGATCAGGAAATTTACACCCATATGAATGCATAGTTTTGAAGCATAGCTCTGGCTTATAAGAAAATCGTCCTCATTGATCTATGCCAAGAAATAGAAGAAAACAATAGAATAAGAAAGACTAGAGATCTCCTCAAGAAAATTAAATATACCAGGGGAACATTTTATGCAATGAAAGGCACAATAAAGGACACACATATTAGGGAACAAAGAGAAGCAGAAATATTAGAAGAGGTGGCAAAAACACAAAGAAAATGGTCAACCCTGAAGAGCACGATGGTATCGTCACTCACCTAGACCCAGATATCCTCAAATGCATAGTCAAGAAGGCTTTAGGAAACATTAGTGAGAACAAACATGGTGGAGGTGATGACTATCCAGTTGAGATATTTCAACTCCTAAAATATGATGCTGTGAAAGTGCCGCACTCAATATGAAGGCAAGTTTGGAGAACTCAGCAATGGCCACAAGACTGAAAATGATCCCTTTTCATCGCATTCCCAAAGAAAGACAATGTCAGACTCTTTGAACTAACACACAATTGCATTCACCTCACATAAAGCAAAAAGTAATGCACGGAATTCCCCAGGAAGTTTTCAACAGTATGCAAAGGAAGAATTTCCAGAGGTTCAGGCTGCCTTTAGAAAAGGCAGAGGAACCAGAGATTAAATTGTCCAAACCCGTTGTATGCTCAAAAAAGCAAACAAGTTCAAGAAACACATCCACTGCTTTATTGACTATGTCAAAACCTTCAGCTTGTGGAACACAAAAAGTGTGGAAAATTCTTCAAGAGATGGGAATACCATACCACCTGACATGCCTCCTGAGAAACTTCTTTGCAGATAATGAAACAACAGTTATCATGGATGGGGAACAATGAGCTGGTTCCAAGTTGGGCAAAGTAGCAACTCCAGGCTATATATTGTCACCATATTTACTTATGTAGACTGTGTCATGTGAAATGCAAAGCTGGATGAAGCACAAGCTGGGATCCCGTTTTTCAGGAGATATAGAAACAAATACAAATATAGGACGACACCACCATAATGGCAGAAAGTGAAGAGAAACTAAGAAATCTCTTAATGAAAGTTAAATTGGAGAGTGAAAATTTTGGTTTCAACCTTAACATTTAATGACTGAAGTTTATGGCGTCTGGTCCCAACTCTTCATGGCAAAGTGACGGGGAAACAGTGGAAATCATGACAGGCTTTGCTTTCTTGGACTTCAAAATCACTGTAGATGGTGGCTGCAGATATAAAAGCTAGACAAATATAGACAGCATTTTAAAAAGCAGAGACATCACGTCCATCTAGTCAAAGCTATGGTTTTTCCAGTAGTCACGTATGGATGTGAGATTTGGACCTTAAACCTGACTACCGAAGAACTGATATTGTGATCGATCGTATTGGAAAAGACGATTGTGATTTGCACTGCATGTAGAAGGAACGAGTGAATCCTAAAAGAACTTGGTCATGAGTATTCGGAGAAATGCTGAAGCTGAATCTTCAGTATTTTGGCCACTTGATGTGAAGAAAGACACTGTAAAACACTCTAGTACTGGGAAAGACTGACAACAGAAGGAGAATTGGACGACAGAAATTGAGAAGTTTGGATGGCATCCTCATTTTCCAAATAACAGCAAGACAGATATTGCATCACCACTTGATCCAGATGTATTTGAGCAAGTTCTGGGAATTTTAGATGAACAGGTAAGCCTGGCATGCTTCACTTGATGGGGTCATAAAGTGTAGGGTGAATGAGGGACAGAAATAACTTGAACTGAATGGTGGTGGGCTGTTTGCATCAAGGCATCCTAGGACAGTGATGTTCCTGAGAGCAGTTCAGAGCCTTCAGCTTTTCAGTCTTAGGGAAACGGAATAGCTGTCATCACAAAGATGTCTCGCTTCTTGAGCCAAAAATTCTGACATAAATTCCTTTCTTTCTCTGGGATCTCATCCTTGGCTGTGGATGGCAGAGAGGCAAAATGTCTCTCTGCACTTGAGGGATGGTTCTGAAACTCTCACTGGAGGACAATCTCTGATTTTTTTGTGGTAATCCTGAGTGTAATGTGCACCATGAGACTGTCTATCACAGCCTTATGAGGGCAAGAGAAAGAGAACCTTGGCATTTAGCAAGTTAGGGAGGCCTGTCCTGGAATCATGCCCTCTTGGAACATTTGGGAGAAGAATGCCACTCTCTGAACAATAGAGCCATGAGTTGTGGGCCCAGGGCAGGCAGGCTCTCCAGGGTGTGATCTGTGTGGGGTTTCTGTGCAAGTGTGTGTAGAAGTAAACTGTGGTGTTGCCAAAAAAGGAAGCCACCTGACCTTTTGGACTTCACATTCAGTGACTTGTTTCAGCAGAGGTGCTTTGAATCCATATATACCTTCTTCATGATATTGCTTCAGACACAGTGCTGTCACATTCTCTTTGGCCTTTTGGAGGCCTCGATTTGGACTTTCCCTGCTACAGGGAGACAACCATAGGGGGAGGGGGAGTGAAAACCTCTCCTAACAGACTATTACACAATTAGGAGGCACAGGTGCATCTCTCTCAGAAAGTCTTGGGCCTGAGTGGGTACTGGGCCTGCCATAAGAGCGTGGCATTGACAAACAATGATTTTGAGAGAGCTTGATGAAATGGGGTGCTCAAAGTCAGTGCTGTCCAAAGCTCCATGCTATTTCTGGTGTGGCTTCTGGAATGAAAGTGCATGGAATGGAATCATGCCAATGTGACTGGCACTGTGAACCAGTCAATGTGATGGAGGAATATAGACTAGCACCACTCATTCAGTTGTCCACCATGAATGGACACACAACAAAAGAGCCCACACAACACTTTGAATGTCAGTCCTCCTCATGAGCATATCCCAACACTTTGTAACCTTCCAGAATAAACAATATCGATAGAAGAGGACACTAACTTGATTAACAAGTAAATGGAAGAAAACCACCAGAGAAAATGAGAGGTGCTTACGCAAGTCCATTATCCTGGACAAGCAAAGGTATGGTTCTGCATCTATGAAAATTTCCTTTTAGCATTGGGTGTATCTGTGTCTCTGTGTGCACTCACTGTTCCAACACTGCATGAAGACTGTCAGAACTGGCCTGGCTGGCAGATAGAAGCCAGGCAATCAAGCCCAAGGATATCAGAGTGGCAGGAAGAGAGCACTCAGGGCCATTCAAGGAGATGCAAAGCAGCCAAGAAACAGAATGGCCCAGATTACAAAGCAAAGTGATGGGGTATGCAGAACCCCTACAAAGAGCTTTCTGTCTTTCTCAAATGCAGCAGTATTCTTTCATCCACAGGACCAGGCACATCTTTTTTTATGTAAGGTTTGGGAGCCTAATGGCTCTGTAGCATAAGGTGATGCTGCCTCCTGAGTAGAATTGCCCAAGAAAGGCAATGGCAACGAAGCTCAAGCTACCACTCAGTTACACTCAACTCGCACATGAGTAAAGTAATGCTGAAAATTCTCCAACCAGACTTCAGCAATATGTGAATCATGGACTTCTAGATGTTTAAGCTGGCTTTAGAGAAGGCAGAGGAACTAGAGATCTGATTGCCAACATTCTCTGGATCATCTCAAATGCAAGAGAGTTCCAGAAAAACATCTATTTCTGCTTTATTGACTATGCCAAAAACTTTGACTGTGTGGATCACAATAAACTGAGGAAAATTCTGAAAGAGATGGGAATACCAGACCACCTGACTTACGTCCTGAAAAATCTTCATGAAGGTAGGAAGCATGAGTGAAATCTGGACGTGGAAAAACAGACTGTTTCCAAATAGGAAAAGGAGTACGTCAGACTGTATATTGTCACCCTGCTCATTAAACTTATATGCAGAATACATCATGAGAAACACCGGGCTGGATGAAGCACAAGCTGGAGACAAGATTGCCGAGAGAAATATCAATCACCTCAGATATGAAGATCATACCACCCTTATCGCTGAAAGTGAAAAAGAACTAAAGAGCCTCTTGATGAAAGTGAAAGAGGAGAGTGAAAATGCTGGCTTAAAGTTCATCACTCAGAAAACTAAGACCATGGCCTCTGATCTCATCGCTTCATGACAAATAAATGGGGAAAGAATCGAAAAAGTGGCTGCCTTTATTTGTTTGATCTCCAAAATCACGGCAGATGGTGACTGCAGCCATGAAATTAAGAGACACATCCTCCTCAGAAGGAAACTTATGATCAATGTAGACAGCATAGTAAAAAGCAGAGACATTATTTTATCAACAAAGGTCCATCTTATGAAGGCTATGGTTTCTCCACTAGACATGCACGAATGTGAGATTTGGACTATAAAAAAAAAAATACTGAGCACTGAAGCACTGATGCTCTCCAACTGTGGTGTTGAAGAAGACTCTTTAGAATCCCTTGGACTTCAAGGAGTTTCAAACAGTACATCCTCAAAGAGAGCAGTCCTAAGTGTTTTTTGTAAGGACCGATGTTGAAGTTGAAACTCCAGTAATTTGGCCACCTTATGTGAAGAACTGACTCACTGGAGAAGACTCTGGTGTTGAGAAAGATTGAAGGCAAGAGGAGAATGGGATGACAGAGGATGAGATTGCTTGATGGCATTATCGACTCAATGGAGATCAGTTTGAGCACACTCCTGTAGTTGATGATATACAGGGAGGTATGGCATACTGAAGGCCATGGGCTCATGAATAGTAAGACAAGACTGAGCGCCTGAACTGAACTGAACCTGCAGAATTTGCCAGTTTCCAATATCACTCAAGTCTTCGCACAATTTTAAGCATCAGTGCTTTGTAGTGGATGGCTTAGGATGATCCTCCTGCTGCTCCCAGCCCCAAAGGGCTAAGGTGATAGGGTTAGCTGGCATGTGTTCTCACTTGGAGGCAGGAAGAAAACAGAACTACTTTGAAAGGGACCGTCTACAGTAAATGAGCTGACTGCAATGCCCCTGTCACTGATGAGTCATGTCCCTTAGCGGGATGCTGACTTTGATATCCCTTAATTAGAGCTTCATCTGTAATTCTCTTTAGATAGAGAGAATTCCATCTCTAAATAGGAAATTCTCTGTAGGTCGCATATTGGCGTAAGTGCAAAATGTTTCTACGTGAAGCACAGAACTTGGTGTTTCAAATAAGAATATATGCATGTAAATTCCATGTATGAAATATGGAATTCTCTATATTGCATATGTGAATTTCTCAACCCTCAATTTCCTCAATGAAAATGGAGATCTCACTTGAACTTAGCCAAAAGGGTGCACAGTTTCATTTTCAGTTGTTTGTGAATCCATTTGGTAAAGGATAATACATTTGTTTACCAAACCTTGAAAGGAATGGCTGATGCAATTTGCAGTGGGAGAGTGAATTTCTATCTCCTTTTATAAGCTGCATATTACAGCTGTGAATCTTCCTCTCTCTGCATTGCCTACAGCTGTGCACTAACTAAGGCATCGCACAGAAAGGTAGATTTCATCCTGTCACCTGTATAGTACCTTAAACCATAGGAATGACATTACCAAGAATGTTCCCAAAGTTTCAGTTCAGTTCAGTTCAGTTCAGTCACTCAGTCGTGTCCGACTCTCCGCGACCCCATGAATCACAGCACGCCAGGCCTCCCTGTCCATCACCAACTCCCGGAGTACACTCAAACTCATGTCCACAGAGTCGGTGATGCCATCCAGCCATCTCATTCTCTGTCGTCCCCTTCTCCTCCCGCCCCCAACCTTTCCCAGCATCAGAGTCTTTTCCAGTGAGTCAACTCGTCACATGAGGTGGCCAAAGTATTGCAGTTTCAGCTTTAGCATCAGTCCTTCCAATGAACATCCAGGATTGATCTCCTTTAGAATGGACTGGTTGGATCTCCTTGCAGTATAAGGGACTCTCAAGAGTCTTCTCCAACACCAC